>NW_015505883.1:848305-850484 GCF_001515645.1 Sinocyclocheilus grahami | reverse complement strand
GAAAAACTCTACAAAAGGGGGTATAGACATCATCCGGGGGGGGGGGGGCATTCAGCAGAGGTGGTCGCAGGTTACAGAGGAGTAATTTTGAGTGGTGGCATATTGCAAAGGTGTGGGGGTGAAGACAAGACAGAAGAAACAGGACCACCGGCTTGAAGTCAACACTGTGTAACAAACAGTGTTGGGGGTAACGCATTACAAGTAACGCGAGTTACGTAATCAGATTACTTTTTTCAAGTAACTAGTAAAGTAACGCATTACTTTTTAATTTACAAGAGAATACCTGAGTTACTTTTTCAAATAAGTAATGCAAATTACTTTTTTTCAATTTATTGATTGACAGCTCTCCTGTCCTCATGTTGAGAGAAATCAAAAGATGTTAATGTAGTTCTAAAATAAATATGAATATGCATTAATTAATCTCACTCACAAAACAAAAACAGATTCAGTATTCCTCAAAATGAATAAAAATAATGCAACTCAGAATATGATGCAAACCTGCAATAATTAAATGTTAAACAACACAAATATGCTTTATGTATTTAATCCCATTCTATTAACCAATGTCTTTGCATCTGACCTTCGATGATCCAGTTCAACCGTACTAATCAGCACAAATTACTCTAAACACACATGTGTCTTTTTTGTGTGTGTGTTTTGTGCAGAATTTCTTCTTCTGCATTCTACTGTACGGACGTAAATGTACATTCCCTTCAGCCTGAGGCTTATTCATTTCACTTTTGGTGTGAAAAGGTTTTTATATTTGCCAAAAATATAACTTTTTTATTTTAAAAACAAACGAGCAAGCCCTGTCCAGATTTAAAAAGTAACGCAAAAGTAACGTAACGCATTACTTTCCATAAAAAAGTAACTAAGTAACGTAATTAGTTACTTTTTTATGGAGTAACGCAATATTGTAACGTATTACTTTTAAAAGTAACTTTCCCCAACACTGGTAACAAACAACCACTATTTTTGTTATTGTAATATCATATTTCAATTATATTTTGTTCCAGATTCCAGAAGTTAATTTTTAAATGTTAATTAAGTCTCTTATGTTCACCAAGGCTGCATTCCTTTGATCAAAAATACAGTAAAAACAGTAATATTGTTAAAAAAATGATAATTTGAAATAACTATTTTCTTTTAAAATGTAGTTTATCCCTTTGATGCAAAGATGAATTTTCAGCATCATTACTCTGGTCTTCAGTCAGAAGTATTTACTATACCAAGAAAGCTTAAGGCTACCCTTGAGTTGTATCTATTTTTACTTTCATATACTCTCATAAAACCTGTTAAGAACATATTCAGATCATTTCAAAAGAAAGTCAAAGGAAAATTAAACCCTAAACATTTTGAGACATTATTTTGATGACACATAAGCACATCTCCAACAATTCTCTTCAACATAATATAAAAATTAATTCTCTCTTTCTCATTTTATTAAATTGTACAGAATGTTCCCTCTTCTTCTGTTTAAAAGCATTTTTACTATATTACATTAGAGGTGTAAATAAATTGTTCATTGTATTTAGGTGATGTGAATGTTTAAATCAGGTGTAATTTACTTTATGTAAAATATATTTTCTTGTTTTTATCCTTGGATTTTGGGGTGAAATACTTTTGTGAGATTCACTTACCAGAACACTAAATACAATAGATTAAGAAGGGAAAATGTGAATTATACACAAAAAATGTGGATAATGGTATAAACGAGCTGTATACAGAAAACCTGAGAGTGGTCCTGGATCAGTCCATTTGGACACATCAATACTTCAGTCCAAACCCCCTGAGGACAGGAAGTGGGCTTGGCTTGAGCAGATCCCTGGGGCTGCTGGCCTAGAGTGATAGATCCATCAACACCTCCATCATCCACCCTCACCACCCAAATCAAACAGCAGAACATCACGGCCCACCGCAGGCTTTTCACACCTGGACATTCTGCCCTGAGTGGCCCCCTCCTTCCCAGCCTCCACTTCTCGAGTACCAGCCTCAGCTGCTCCGTGACCATTACACACACACACACACACACTTACAGGCAAACTCAAGCTTGACCGCATGATTAGGACTGGGGACCACCAGCTGGAGGTTCAGCCAGAGTAAATACACAGTAAAACAACAAGGCTCATCTCAACACAACACTGTCAGCAAAACAGATCCTACTACAGCTAACGTCAAC
>NW_015505883.1:785527-845789 GCF_001515645.1 Sinocyclocheilus grahami | reverse complement strand
ATTGGCAGTAGCAAGTATCGGTACTTGCTCTGCCACAGCAGCATACCAGATCTATTCCGCCAATACCAATTAAATTAACATTGTCATGTACATTACCATGCCAATCCCTCCGAGAGTTGTCATGACAGAAATATAGGTTAAGGCATCAAGGATAAGCACAAGTATTTTTTTGATGTACGATACAACACAGGTATGCTCTCTGTTGTAAACGAACATAGCGTCAGCTCATGTGAGAGTTTGCTCCCATGCATACGTTATTATGAGACAGGAAGTTTGCACTCTAGACTCCCATGAACATGCTCAGGACTGTTTGCCAGTGGCTATAGATTACAGGTAATAAAGGTGTAAATAATGTTCAGCTTCTTGCATAGACTTTTGGGTGACCGATCCCTTTAAAGTACAGGAAGAACAGTGATGTTAAAGAATAGCTAAAGAATACCCCTTTAACAGTAGGTATTAGTAGATTATAAACATGTGAAACTATTTTGGACTCTGTTCGTAAACAATTTGGTAACAAAATGTAAATAATATTATGTTCTACTTCAGGATTCCTGTGAATAAATAATAATACTTTTGAAATCTTAAAACATACCATCTATTATTAGAAAAATTGCACTCAATGTGAATTAACGCCGAGGAAAGCAGTTCAGACGTGGCACAATAATGAATGTAATTTTCACAGTTCATGTGAACTAACGCCTCCCTTTCCCACTTTTATCTTCAGTTGGCAATTACGTTTATTCAAGGCACAGCATATACATGGCATGAATTAACTTCCCTTTGTTTCTATGGTTACTCCCTAAGACCAATGCAACAAAACACTTTGGCTGCTCAACTCATCTGGTGACAGTCTGGATTGTTGTACATGTAATTACGGTGGAATGTTTACTCCAATCATAGTCATTACTGTTCAAGCTCACCTGGACAGGCAACTGAAAATGAGTGCTAGGCCATAAAATAACATTTTCACCATGTATTGTGCTCTATGCCACCGCAAGTCCGCATACCACCAAACAGCTGTGCCTCTCAATGCTGACCTGCATGCATGTGCATACAAGCATACTCCCTCCATTTACACACTTTGAAACCTTGGAATGGGCAGTCAGCTAATGAATTGTGGCAGCTAAAATTAATTTTAATGCAACTTTAGACTTCACACAATGTCTACACCACATGTGGACAAGCATCACATGTAGACAGCATCGCTTTTAACAATAGGAGAAGCCTTGTCACTTCACAACGCACCACGCACTAAGTGTGAATAAGTAAGTGATAGCTTATAAAACTAATTAAACTAATGAAATTAAAAAGATTTTTGTCTCCATAAACAGCTATCTTTTACATTCAAGGAGGAACCTTATTTTTTCATTGCTAAAAATCGCAGCTAAAGCTTATGGTTTTGCTGAACAGTTTATTTTGCCATGCATGAAATCCAGTTTGATCACTTCTGATTGGTCAACAACATACTGCAGTGGCAAACAATTAAAATATATATGCACCTAGTTGTTCAAAGAACCCACAAATTAGTCCACTAGCCCAAACCTCATATGAAAGGCTTGTATTTGGCACTTTCCCATTTAAAACTTTTGACACCCACACACACACACCAAATCTTTTACCATTCATTGCACATCTTTTTTACACACATGGACGGCTGCTCTGATCTCTAGACAAACAAATCTCTCAACCTCATTTTATTTCTCTTTCTCTCATCCCTTTGGAGTCAATAGAACATGTGGCCGTCTAAAACAGTCATATCCTTTTAATCAGTTCTACCCCAACTCCCACCTAGCAAAGGCTCAGATGATTCACTCACATGACCCTGTACATGATGCTCAGTTCAGGGTTGTTTTGAACCATTTCATCTCTCGGAGCACCGAGTTGGAATAGCAAAGCACACCAGGCTGTTGAGTGTGACAGCGCATCCTATAGCTCAGGGAAGCTCTTTGGGCCCTGTGTCTGTATTCATTACAGGAGCCAGCTAGAATGTCAATACACTAATCATATGCTCCGTCACTCTGGAGCATATGCCGAGAATGGGGGTTAGGGAAAAGTCAACCTTCTCAGCCATGAATCTATCCGTCATCCACTACTCTATTTTCTCGCTAGATGCCCACTAATATTTATACAGTACAAGGCTACAAGCTGAAAAAAATAAATTAAAATCACCTTATGGGAGCCAAAGATACCTTACAAAAGGACTATAAGTAACACTTATTCATAGACCAAGGTACTTAAACCACACTTCAAAAGTATCATGGTACCATTACGGTAGTGTTCATTATAAGGTAATAAAATGATACATATTTTGGGGATGAAAGGTGGGATGCTGATACTGTAAAGCAAATGTAACATTTTGCATTAACTGATTTATAATAAGGTAACACCTGGCAGAATTAATAAAAGCCAGGTTTACAAAAATTGCACCCAAGACACATTGTTGAAACACAATCAGAGATGGTCAGGGATAGATTCTGACCAGTGTTGTTCTGAAAAAATGCTATTTGAAATCAAAGATATTAAAAACACTAAAAAGGATGACTGAAAACAGATTGACCTTGTCCCTCGTCACTCTCCCCTCCCATGTGCAATTCTAATTGCAATCTAATTAACATTTCACTTACAAGAGAGGATCCAGCCTCCTGCTTGTTCTACAATCTGGTTAAAAGCCCAATGCACACTAGCGGAATAACTGCAGGTCTGGATGTTCACTACCAGCTCTTGATTTAAATGTAGAAGTTAGATAATGACTCCTTTAGAGGATGCCCTTCATTGATTTTTTTGACATGCCTGAAAGCAAGGTGTTGCACTGGCATTTCTTATTCTGCACACTCTGATCAAGTCAAACATCTGTGAGGGAAAAGGTGTCTGAAGGTCTTAAATGAATTGCTAGGTGGAACAAGATATGTTCGTAGAGTTTTATGGCCTTGATTTTAATTAAACAGCAATTAATATTTTATACCTGTTTCACAGTTTAAACATGCAGTTTATCGTTAATCCTACATGTATGACTTGTGCAAAACTAACACTAATGCAAACTCATATCTTGACTGCATCTAGTCAAAGTCTCTTTAAGGAAAATCACACAACATGTGCCTTACTGAGAATTTCTATCACTCATACATGTATAAGTGGAATTTTACCTACAATATGCAATCTCTGAAAAGCTTAAATTTCTCAGCATTTGGTTGCTAAATTAATGACAGCTACACGAATTAGTGGCTGTTAGTAACAAACAGTCACACATGTCCTAGACCAGTGTTTCCCAACCTTTTTTTAGTCGCGGCACCCTTCGGACATTTTAACAAACTTGTGGCACCCTACAAAATGTATTTTGTCACAATATCTGAATTTCTAACTTCGATGTGATCATTTGAAAAGTATAGATATTCGGTACAACAGGGAAGAACTGCAGAATATAATGTCATACGGTTGTCCATCAATGGTGGCAATGAGTAGGCTAATTTCTAATGAAGAGACCAATTTATATGACAGATTTTAATGTAGGCTTTTATACATATGTAAACATTATTTAATTACCATTATAACTAGCTATCTCACAAAGTTTTGCTCACTCAGTGTTTTTTTAATTTATTTTACAGTGGGGTAATTTTGGTGCAGTAGCACGAGATAGCTTGATTTCAAACTTTGAATTGAATAAACAATGACAAGTAAGCGGTCAGTAATAAAATAAGAGCAAATAAAGAAATTAATAATGATAGCACAAATAAAAAATAACGACAGGCCTTCGAATTAAATGAATTGCTTTTTAGTTTTGTCTTACAGTGTGTTCAGTGTTTACTCATAACCGGAGTCAATAATCATGCAGATTTACGTTACAAGTTTATAGAATTGTACAGTAAGAAAGTTATTTCCCTTAACCAGGAAATTAACGTTCTTAGAATTGACAAGACAGTTGACCCTGAGTGGTCAGCTAAATATCTACAGTGGATCTAAAATATGAATAATTAATTATAACTAGTTATGGTTAATTATTCATATTTCCCCATGAGCTAATCCGCTACAATGGTTTACGAGTGGAGCAACTGAGCGGAGCGCACACGCATACAGCGGTATAATGCGCAGAGCGTCACACCACGTGAAAGTGAAACCTGAACGGTGAACTAATTTTCGGCAGCCGAAATTTCGGTGCATCTCTAATTATTGGCGACATCAGAAATGGATATTATATAATAAATGCTTTTTTGAACATTTTAGCAATTTAAAAATATTAAAAAATGATTTTTTACACGGCACCCCTGCTCTCGACAGACGGCACCCCAGTTAGGAAACACTGTCCTAAACTTTGAACCAGTATTCCAAGAATGCTAGGGTGTCCAGAAGGATAACAGATCTCATTTCAAATCATAAAAATAACATTCCTGGCAGGCACTAGTATTTGGGATGAAACAAGAGGTGGCACCCAACATAATTTCCTACTTCTTCTGTTTATCCACCCAGAAGTTTAACTTAAGAGATGAAAACAAATCTATTTTTTCTCTCTCTTCCTCAACATTCTTTTTCTATGACATAGCAGCCTCCCTGCTTATCCGCTTTTTTTGAGATCACCTCCAAAGAAAACAGACACGCAATTATAAATCAGACCACAAAAATTAACCTTGTCCTACATGGGGTCACATCTGTCTGTTGTCTCAGAATGACCCGGAAGTGCTTGGGCAGGTGGCAACATCCCAAGCATCTAAAAACTTGGCTGCTGTCATTCTCCACAAAAGGAGAGGCCCCTGATCACTCTTTAATGTCTCATGTTGTCACTTGGCTTGAGAAATGTGTCAAATGTGTTTTCCAGGACCATTCCAAAAACATTCCTGTCACCACCCTTTTCCACATACAAGTGGAAATGAGAAACTAATACATCGACTGATAAAACACAAGTATGTATGTTCCCAAAATCACGCAGTGATCTAGTAGACATGCAACTCCAGGTACACTTACAACAGGGACAATCTGGAGCAACAAAGGTTAGGTGCCTTGCTCAAGAAAACAACCCTTCTGGTTGACAGTCTATAGCTACTTTGCCATGCCATCTTATATTAATATACCACATTATACCAAGTACAAAATCTGTAACCTTGACATTCAGTTCTCAAGGTAAAGACCCAGAGGTATCTAGATAGTAACCATGCTTGAGTAACCATGTTTGAGAGTCCATTAAGTGATCTATGTTAAACGTGTTTTCTTACCTGATGAAAAACGATGCTGCAGCTGAAGTAGGATGGTCAGAGGAAGGAGGCACAGCCTGGCCAAACTGAACCGGACTTCTCTGTCTGGAGGGAGTCAGGGGCACTCTGGAGATGGTGGTGTCTGAATGCCATTCGCTCTGCTCTGCTTGACCTACGAGGCCTTGTGTCTGTGGTAGGAAGAAGCAGGACAGATAATTCACACTTTCGAACTCAATAATATGACATTAAATTAGATAGTTCCATGAATCATACATCTAGGTCACAGAGAATCACACCTACTTGAAGAAATAGAGAGAGCAAGTCCTTACAAGGAGCAAGAGGCAGCTCCCTTACGAATTATGTTTCAAAGGTCACATATAAAAAGGAGGAGGCAACAATTACTCACATGCATTTATCATAAAGTACATAATTAACCATCACGGAGGAACATTCATTCCTATACTGAAGGTAATAGGGTTTCAATGGATAGAGATTAAACTGATTAACAAGAAATGTGAATTCCTTATCCAGAACCATAGCAGGATGCAGAGGTTGTCAATCCAGACATGGGTCCACCATGACTTGAGGCAATACAGGCAAGGCTTACTCTGCTCTCGAGAAAGTAGACAGATCAAGAAACTAGTCTTCTGTTGGTGTCTCTAGTGGTGTTCACACAAAAGATCAGTGAAGGAATAGCAAGTGGGTGCTCAAGATAAACAGTGTATGATTCTACGAATTGACTCTACATTGTGATATTTGAAATGCTATCACACAATTCTTGCATGAAGTCTGTGAGGAATTGCTTTTTCGCTGATAAGGAACAGAGGTTTTAATAAAATATAACATCTAGAACATATTGGTTTGTAGTTGTTAAATATTCTTGCACTGGAGCCCATTAATTCACGTACGCTTTCATTATTTTGCTCTTTGTCTCCAAGGCCTGTGAGTAAGTAGCTTAAACCCACAATCAATATGATCTGTCAAGTGCTTGTTTTGAATGAAGGCAGTGCGCTAAAAGGCTTCAGGTAAGGTTGGGCAATTTCCCAGAAAATATCGTGAGTTAGTCACTGACAACACATTGAGCAATAGACAACCACGGCTTTAGTGTGGCATGTCATCTGTGTTGCGGTGGTTGTGCATAATGGCTGGATCCGTGTTTGCTCTGGATTCATGTCTGGCAACTAAAATAACATCATTAACAATCTTTTCATGAAGCATAGGCCATCCAGTGCGTGATGTGTCAACAGAACTCTGACAGGAGAACTATTTACAGTATATACCTTGGATGGCATATGGGCTCCATATATCACAAACACATGGAAGGATTACTCACATGAGACAGCGTACGACAAAGTGGCATCCATTCTGTTTCAAGTCTGCACTTTGTTGAACTGTGACACTTGGTTGAATAACTGCTATTACATAAGCTTCAACTGATTTGAGGGTTGGAGGATTCTGAACAAAGTAAAAATGGTTTGTTTTGTTTGAGTTGTTTATGTCTGTTTATTCAGATGCTCCGGGATTGTGTTTATGCCTATAATAGCTTTCTGAGTATGGTTGAAATCAATAATTGTTATGCCTGTCAGTCCTGTTGCAGAAATGGCAATTTCATTGTTCGAAATTACAAAGTATGCATGACTTAAACTTCAATTTGTTTGTTTTTTTTTTGGGGGGGGGGGGTGACTATAAATACACAATAGCTGTTCCTGCCACTTTTTATGTGAGCTTTTTTTTAAAGCTTAGATGAGATATAAAAAAAACTATTTTGGAGTCCAGGTTTTTAAGCCCATGAGAAGTCAGAAAGAGCTCAGATGAACTTAGCACTCATGCATTCATCAACGCAAAAAATGCCATGCTGGATCCGTGACATGACAGTCATATGGCTGTATGGCATTCCAGTTTCAGATGAGCCATGATAAATCAAAACAGCGTCACACGGACAGCGAATGGTGTCTATCTGGAAAGAATGGTAATCCCCACATACAGACAAAGAAGGAACGGGTGTCACATTTCACATCGACAGGATGTTTAAAGGGACTACGCAGTCAAAACGAGACTGAATTTGGGACTCACAAAAACAGACATTAGACACACATTCACACACACACACACGCACGTACACACACACACACACACACATTGAAGCAGCTGTCAAAAAACCCACTATAGGTTTTTGAGGACTTAAGCCCTCCAGTCAAGATGTTTTCATGAGTGTCAGACACAAAGCACGAGGTGCACACGCTGTATCCCCAGGTTGGGTCATTAAAGTACAGCTGCAGAGAGCTCCCAGCACTTGATAAAATCAGGTATTCTCTTTATGCTGCACCCTACACCCTGTCTACAACCTCATCTCTACACCTATGGCTTGTTAACTGAGGTTACAGAGTATTTGTCATATAAAAAGAGAATATATAGTGTGTATTATTACACACAGATGCTACAAGAGTTTAGAAAATCCAACTATTCACATCTCCTTCCGAATGTCTGTGTCTTCCCTTTTCTTTTTTGAAAAGGAGGAGCATAATTTCTTTCTCTCTCTTCCTTCTTATTCTGACTCAGAGGAAGCAGATCACAGACTGCTCGGGCCACTTAAGGATTGGTTTTGGGCTCCCAGTAGGCCAGTAGGTCATTCCAGCCTATATGAAACCCACATGGAAAATCCCATCCTGCTACGCTCTAATAATTTTATCTTTATTAAAGTAAAGAGCAATAAACCTGACAGTAACATGCTCTCAAGATGGTTTTTCTTCTTCTTTGTAAAGGTGCTACTCATCAGATTATAGTAAAAAGTATTTCACCAAATGCTCTAAGAAGCATAAAATTTTTTTTACTGTGTTTGTTACAATGCATGCTTGTCTTTACTGAATTTATAAATGTGATACCGTCTAATAATTTGGGCAAAATAAGCTATTTTAAGAGTTTTGGAAGAGCCTGCAAGTTGGAAGTGTGGCTATGAGGTTTAAAGGGGTCATATGATGCGATTTCAATTTTTCCTTTCTCTTTGAAGTGTTACAAGCTCTTGGTGCATAAAGAAGATCTGTAAAGTTGCAAAGAGTAAAGTCTCAAATCCAAAGAGATATTCTTTATAAAAGTTAAGAGTCAACCACGCCTACCTAAAATGGCTCGTTCTAACACGCCCCCACATGTCTATGTCACGATGTGGGAAGATTTGCATAACACCACCCAAATGTTCACGCAACGAAAGAAGGTGTAACTTTTATTATCGCTGTAGTATTGTTGCTGCCGCCACTGCCATGTCGTGAAGGTGCTGTGTGTTTCGTTGTGAAAGAGAAACTACTTTGTTTGGCCTTCCAAAAGAGGATGATATCCGCTTCGTCATGCCTAGAGCTGATCCGTGCTGGTTGCTGAGGAAATACTACAACTTCGCGCTGTGGATCGCCAGATCGGCTTTCACCGTGGAAGAAGTGGAGTCCAGCCCGGGGTTGTCACATGTGGTTGCCGCAAGCCCGCCAGCCACTTCGTTCTCAAGCCCACCCGCCACCGCTCACTCTAGCCCTCCGACCTCCGCTTTTTTTTGTAAGTTGTATTTACAACACTGTTCCAGAACAGTTCAACCCAAATATTAATTTGTGTGCAGCCCATTTTATGGAGGACTGTTTCCTGATCCTGGAAGAGTAGACTACAATGCCGGCTGTTCTGAATCACTTCAAGTACGTTTACATATTTAAAGGATTTGCCACTGATGATTCAAACGCGAGTTTTGAGCAGTGTAGAGTAGCGCTTGTTTGTCATTTCTCCGATTACAAATGCAGACGTGGTTTTATGTTTACGCGATGTGATGCGATGCAACGCAACGTGTAAAAAGACAGTATAAGTAATTATAATTCGTAATTATGTCCCCACTGGATGCAACAAAAACTTTTTTTGTAATGGCTTTTAATGTTTTTGAATCGTCGCTCCGGCCAGACAGGGCATCACAGTATGGTGAGGGGCGTAACATTTCCGTCACACGCTTGAGGTATTCGGCCAATCACAATGTACTGGATAGCTGGCCAGTCCCAGCACACCTCGCTTTTCAGACCGATGAGCTTTGTAAAAATCGACACGTTTCAGAAAGGCGGCGCATAGAGGAGAAACAATAATGTACAGTATGTGGAAAATAATGTGATTTTTTAACTTTAAACCACATAAACAAATTTCATTACACCAAATACACAAAATAATGTTATTTTTAGCAACATCATGTGACCCCTTTAAAAATGTGACCTTTTGGAATAGAGCTTCAGTGACAGAATTACCAGCAGTTGTAAGTGGGTTTGTAAAACGCACCAATCAAATTTCAAAATAACAGCCTTGTTCTTGTGTGTGTGTCTAAATATGCTTTTATAACCGCTTTATAAACAAGTTATGAATACAGCACATTGATAGTATCAGATGGTAATACCATGGGGCTTGAATATTGTAATAATTCATTACCATGGGCAATCCAAGAGACTTAAAAGGAATGCAATGGTGTTACCATATAGTACATGTTCAAAAAAACAACATGTGGTCTAAGCATTTCAAGCATTCGTTTGAATCTAAACTTGACAGGTGTCAACTTCTTCATCTTGTGTTGATAGTGAATCCCGCTTCTTGCCATTTGATGTTTCCCTTCTTGCTTTCCAGGAACTCTCACCTGCTTCAAAAGAAGTGATGTGCCTTTACCAAGTAGCACAGGCACAAAAATCTACTTCACAGAACACAAGGCCCCTCCAAAGGCTTCCTGTCAGACTCAGTCCATCTCAATGGCTTTGTCTCCTCCTCTTTTCCCCTGCTGCTTGTTGTTTCTCTCCACAGAAATCAGATGAGTTAAAGCTCTTTGCTCAAGGCTCTGCTGAAGTCCCAGCGCACTGCATGTGTTATTGTCATCCCTCCAATCTAATGAAAGCAAGGAGCCTTTCCAAAATTATACAAGGCATGTCTTTGAACAAGGGAAAAGCATAGAGCTCAGAGCTATTCCTGTTCATGCACAGCTTACATGTGTGAGTTGTGTGTTTGCATAAAGCAGACAGCTTCTGTTGGTTTTTCAAGATGTACTGGGCCAGCAGTTGGTCAACTTTTTTTATCCAAGGCTTTTTGCTTTGTGCACAAACACATACTGATTGCTAAAAGCTTAAGTAGCGACTCGCTCACTGGAATAAAAGCACTTGTTGACATTAACTCAAATAGGAAATGCACAGGCTATTATTAATCTCCCGTCTTCAATAGCGGTAACAGTTAGCAGGAACAAAAAGGCTCTATCAGAGGCAACTGCAAAAGATTGTAAAAGCAACAATTGATACAATTGATACAAAAGATATGTGTTACCATTAGACACCGCTCTGATGCAACAAAGACTCTGCTATGAAAGACAGACAGGTATAGTTAAGCTGACTACCTGTGTTGGTGAGTTTTGTTTAGCTTAACACACTGAAGCTGTACACTTAGTACACATGAGCAGTCCATTGTGGAATGTAACAGTGCAGTAAGGCAGCCAGTCAATAAAACACAAGAGTAATAAAATGATCTCCTCAAGCTATCAATCTGCCAAACATGCATTCTGGTGATCGATAGATATATGGCTGAGACCAATATATCAGCCAGATGAATAATCATATTCAGCCATTATGAGAATAATATCAACAGTCATTAAACGTCCCTGTTTATTTGAATATTGTGAAAAAAAAATATTCGATGTTTATAATTATTTATTTATCATTCGAAATTGGTTGTTTTTTTCTTGCATTTTGTGGATTTTATTCCTGAGTGTGTGTCTTTGATGAATAGAAATGCAAAAAGAACAATTTGTATCAAATATATATTTTTTGTGACAATGTAAAAGTCACTTTTAATCAATTTATTGCATCTTTGCTGAATAAAAGTATTCATTTATTTTAAAAAAGGAATTAGTTTAAAAAAATTTACTGACCACAAAACTTCGAATGGTAGGTTGTATATACAACCTCATTGTAAACCTTATTGCAGAGAGTAACTAAAACACCAAGTTATACACAATCATTCACTCAAACCACTAAATCAACAGGTGCACTGACAATGTGTAACTGCACTACAGATGTACAAATGTGTAAATGAGACAGCATAAATTGTTAACACACTGTCTCAGTGCATTATGTTTCAAACATGCTCTCTATGTATAACTGAGTGCATGTGATTCAATTATGCAGGTGTTTTCAGCTGTGATTCATTCAGACAGCTGTAGGCTCAAATAACCAGACCAATCATCAGCTGATGCCTATGCTGGTAAATAATAATGCTTCAAAGAGCCCTTCAGAGTGAACTTTTCCATACATCTCAACCATTGGATGGCAGCAAAATCAGCTCTCTTGACTTGGAATGATGTCAAATTATATCCCCCCCAAAAAAACAATGTTAAACCCCTACACCCTGTGAAAGCTCCAGCTGTGGACAATGAAGACTTTGCAGGGAATAAACATGGTCACTTCTAAATTCTAAACACAGTGAGAATTAGTTTTTTTTGTAGTTTCTAACAGTATATTTGAACTGCTACAACAGATCAACTGATTACCATTATATCCAATGAATGCATAAACAAAATATCTCGTAGATGGAGAGAAATGGAATGTTGCATACCGGGTTTGGCTGAGGCAGGAAGTTATTGACACGTGAGATGCTCCACATGCCCTCCAAGTACTGCTGGGCTTGAATGGTGACTGAGCTGATGGTTCCCGTAAGAGGTCTTCCTCCCATGGTCACCTGCACACTGGGTTTCAATGCCCCAGTGCTGGAAGACGTGCTCTGAGACCAGCCCAGCTCACGCTGCCGCTCCCCCACAGGCAGGACGCTGTGCGCTGGGTGAGGTATCCTCGATTTGGTAGGTCTGGAGGAAAGAGTGACCACGCTGTGGGTCGTCAGCCTGGTGGGGTGCCCAGGGAAGGTGTTGGGAGGCAGGGATGGCATGTCGGAAGCAAGGTACAGTTCTTGGAGAGTCTGAAGTGCCTGCTGTTTTAGCTGCTGTGCAGGTGTGCCACACACCTGACACCTCGTTCCTTCATGAGCACCTTTCAGAGACCAATCAGGCACTTGCAGCTGGTCAATGATAAAGGAAGCAAATCCAGGATCCTACAGAAAGCAATACACAACAAAATACTGTTACAGTGAAAAAAAGGTGCATGTTTTGATTTTTTTTAATTTTGGTTTGGTTTCTAAAGTTTAAAATAAGAGTTCAATCTCTAAATCTCTTAAATTTGATTTTCTTACAATTTAAAATAATGTTTTAAACAACAATAATAATAATCTACATTATTATTATTAAGAAAAACAATCATGTTTTATATTGCTTCTATATATTTTAAAGCTATAAACTATGTGATTTGAAAATAAAAAATTTAAATCTCTGATTATTTTAAAATAGTGCTGATTATTTAAAAATAGTTTTAAAATAAATAGTTTAAACAACAACAATAAATGCATTATTATTATTATTATTATTATTATTATTATTATACTACTATTATCAAGAACATTTTTTAAATATAATATATATAATGTTGTTGTTGTTGTGTATATTTACAACTATATATCTCTATACATTAAAAAATAAATAAAAATAAGTAAATCTCCGAAATTAATAATAATATCAAATTATTATTATTATCATCAGTATTATTATTATTGTTGTTGTTGTTGTTGTTGTTAACGAAAGTAATACATTTTTAAAACATTTATAGGTTTTGTTATATAGAATAAAAAAATAAAGAATAAAATGGTATAAAGATATTATTTTTATCATTATCATTATTATTATTGTTAAACAACGACATTTCTAGATTTTATGTTATATATAGAATAAAAAATAAAGAATAAAATGGTATAAAAATATAAATATATTTTCTTATTTTCAGATTTATCTGTGTTTGTGGAATAAAATATAATAATTTCCTCAAAGTGATCTAAATAATAAAAAATGTTCATTGTTCTTATCACAGTAACCAGCATGTTAATAGCAGGCCATTTACAAATATGCAGAAAATGTGTATTTGGATGTGTTTTACTGATTAAAAAAAGAAAACCCATAGCCTGCAGACATTTAGACAATATTTTCCTAGTTTTCCCAGAAGCCTCATCTTAATTATAATATTTCAAACTAAGCAGAGCTGAAAAGTGAGTTTTGTGGGTGGAAGTATTGAGCTGTGGGGAGGGGACGGGTGGCGGGCGATAGGGTGTAAAGAAAACAACAGCTGAGCCCGGGCATGAAGCACATTGCAGCGTCTATTTACATTTGATAAGACTCCCAGCAGGGAGAGATATGACAAGAGACCCAGCATGAAAATAATAATCTCCCATTCAATGCCAAGGACATGACGCCAGTCTACCTGATGGACAGGGACTTATGTCTGTGTACTCACACATGTACACACAATGAAGTGCTTGGAGCAGGTAACTGTTGCTACAATACAGGATCACTTATCATGTTAATACTACCGAACATAAAGGATTACCCAGCCACCATAATAAAAACACTTACCCAAACGATAAACAAATGGAATTGATATGAATTAAATTACATTTAAAGCGCTTGTATGGATTTTAAAGGAATTCTTCACTTAAAAATTAAACTGTGTCATTATTTAGTCACTTTCTCATTCCAGTTCTTATTCATGTGCCATACAGGTTTGGAATGACATGACAGTGAGTAAATGACAACAGAATGTTAACTTTGAAGCAAACCAGTGACTCATTTCTAATGCTGTAATTTCTCTCTCACATCCACACACACTTCTGGTCTTTTGAGAGACATATCTCACATTCTAGATCAGTATTAGGGAGGTCAGACCCTGACTGGAGCCCAGGGCAGCATTAATGTTTATGGTACCTGATTTTCTCAAGAGTCACAGTAGTAACCTGGATGAGTGAGAGCCCAAAGGTACTGCCACAGCACGTAAATCCTCTACTATGAGACGTAAAATAAGGATATTTAGAGGAATTAACGCCATAATTACTACACAAACCCCTCTTAGGTCTATTCAAGCGACTCAATTAAGCCAGACTTCGATATGTCAGCAAAAATCATCCCACAACTTCTTTGTTTAATAAAATATGGGGTCTCCTATGACAGACGATCATTAAGAATACTGGCAGATTTGTTTGTGATTTGTGCCCTGACTTTAAACTTCTCAACTCAGGTTCACTGGAGTCCAATTATTATAAATATTCTGTGTGGGACTGTTCAAAAGGGCATGAATATTTAAAGATGATCATTTAGATAAATAGTTGACTAGTGCAAACTGGGAACAGAAAACCAGCAATACGCTCAAATATATTGAGAAGGAACATGATAAGTTAGTGGTGCTGAGATGATGTATGTGTGTTTTCAAATGGAAATATTTAGAATATGTGCTCATCTGTAATTTATGTTTAAAATGTTCCCTGTCAGATGGTAGAGCAACATTCTGCAGATGTTTTCATGACAGTTTAACCAGACTGTTTTTAACATTGATAAAAATAATGATTTCTGAAGGATCATGTGGCACTAAAGACTAGAGTAATGACTGCTGAAAATGCAGCTTTTCCACAACAAGAATAAATTAAAATAAAATATAATAAATTACAATTACTATATTTTATTACAGTAAAATATGACAATAAAAACACTGCTTTTACATCTAATACACACACACACACACACACACACACAAACATTACTATATTTTTAAAGAAATAAATGCATCCTTGGTGAGGGTAAAACTTAGGTTGGTCTAATTTGATCTAATTTTAAAACAACATCTTATTGGATGTTTTCGAATATAGGGATTTCAGTGAAAGAAAGGTGAAGGGTGTGACTTGATTTCATCCATCTGTAACTGTTTGGAAACTAAAAATGAAGCATACCAAAATGAAAGTTTGAAAAAGTAATTTCAGAGGTGGAGCAGTTGAACACATTTTGCTGAAAAATTGCATTTTTAAAAAGATCTTTGAAATAACTTGCACAGAATCATGAACAACAAGACAATAAACCTGTGTTAAAATTGTAAACAGGCTGAATTCTGATTTCACAGTGACTTGTAAGCATACATGTACTTGCTGTGGTACAGTAAAATGCACAACCATTAGGAGGGTACTATCCATCCACCTATGCCAGCAAGAGAATTATAAAAAATTGAGAAGTGAGAGAGTGAGAGAGTGAGACAGGATATGGGGTAAGATGAGGGTTAGACCCCTGGCCTTGGGGCTTGTAGTTGGCCATTGTGTGACTTTATTGGCAGGCAGCTCTGGGTTTTTATGAAGCTCTGGGGATGAATGCAGGAGCCTATCTGCTGATTAGTGATGCACTAAAGAACAGAAAGGGAACAGAAGGATAAATGACTACATGTGTAGTAGCCCGCTAGTCTGACTGTCTCTAAAACTAATGATGATGAGATATGAGTGTGGGGAAAGGACAGAGAATATGAAGGTGGGGGAGGACTTATAGAGAAGAAAAAGAGATGCAGATGATACAACTGACAAAGAGAAAGTGAAAAGAGAGAATAATACAAGAAATAATGGATGAGATTGTAACACGTGGATTAAAAAAAACACTATCCATGATACACTCTTAAAAATAAAGGTGCTTCAAAAGGTTCTTCAAGCGATGCCATAGAAGAACCATTTTTGGTTCCACAAAGAACCATTCAGTCAAAGGTTCTTTAAAGAACCATCTCTTTCTTACCTTTTTATAATCTGAAGAACCTTCTTTCGCCCCAAAGAACCTTTTGTGAAACAGAAAGGTTCTTCAGATGTTAAAGGTTCTTTATGGAACCATTTAGACAAAAAAGGTTCTTCTATGGCATCGTGAAGCACCTTTATTTTTAAGAGTGTATTTGACCACTATGGCTGAAGAAGATTGGTTAAATGGCATATTTAATTCAACAAGACCAAAAACAAGGCTGTGAGGAATAGAAGTAGCCTACAGTCCATTCAATGCATCAAAGCTGAGAAAATAATCTTTCCATGAATTTCCAGTAGAATTTCCAAGGTTCTGAGAATTAAACGTTCACCTTAAAGCCACAAGTATTTGAATTTCGAAGGTCTTCCCTATTATTCAAAACAATAATCAAAGGCCCCCATGGGCTAAAATATTTATTCAAGCATTTCTGCTGTAATTATGCATCATTACTGTGTCTGTTCCCATTTCGGGCTTGAACTGATGGTAAAACTAATTACATTATTTACTGTCTTTACATTTATTTTGAACGATGAAGCTCGTGATTATGGTAAGGGGCGTTACATTTCCAACGAGTGCCTGCGGTGTTTGTCCAATCACAATGCATGGGGTCAGCTGGCCAATCAGAGCAGACTGCTCTTGTCGGAAGGAGGGACTTTGTAGAAAACGAAGCGTTTGAGAGAGGCGGGGCATAGAGGACCTACAATAATGTACAGTATTTGAAAAATAATGTGTTTTTTGAACATTAAAGAATATCAACATATTCTGTTACACCAAATACACCAAATAATGATCTTTAAAAAAAAGCATCATATGACCCCTTTAACACAAAATGGGATATGTAAGAAATAATTGACAACGGGCCATTGAATTATTAGAAAATTTAATTATTAGAAAATAATGCACACCCGAGGTGGTGATGCAGCCACAATGCAAAGCCATAAAATGCTCTTGTGACTTGTATTAATTTCTTATTCATCTCATCCAACACCTCCATCGCTAATTCCAAAATGTAATTTTAGACCTAGCACGGAGTCTTGAACCGTTGATAGCAGACTATTGGAGTTAATAATGAAGTAATAACGTTATTAGAGAGAGAGAGAGAGAGATTAAGCAGGTGTGAATTATTGTCTGTTCATCTCTTAACAGTGTTCAGCAGCAGCAGATGCAGCCACAATGCAAAGCCATAAAATGCTCTTGTGACTTGTATTAATTTCTTATTCATCTCATCCAACACCTCCATCGCTAATTCCAAAATGTAATTTTAGACCTAGCACGGAGTCTTGAACCGTTGATAGCAGACTATTGCAGTTAATAATGAAGTAACAACGTTATTAGAGAGAGAGAGAGAGAGAGAGAGATTAAGCAGGTGTGAATTATTGTCTGTTCATCTCTTAACAGTGTTCAGCAGCAGCGTCTCTACTAATAGTGAAACTGTAAGTTCATCTGTTTCAAAAACAGCGCAGTATTACCTAGCTTGTGAGAAATTACATGTAGCTTTGAAGTTACTGAGATATTTTACTGATAAAACCATCAGAGCGCTGACAACATGTTTCAGTGCGTGTGCATGTTTCCGTGTGTGTGTGTGAGTGTGTGTCTGTACTGTACTGTACTGCGGGGAAAAGAGAGTATATGCTTTCTGTACATAATTAAACAACTTTTTGGCAAAAACATAGAAACAATTAAGTAATTTGTATTGTTTTATTTTATTGTTTGCTATATTTATTTGCTTGTTCAGTGTCTTTGTGGGTTTTGGTTCTTTTGCTGTTGCTGAAATCATTTGATGAAGTGATATGGACATGTAATGTGGTCAAGACCTGGCTGGAACTACTTTAGCCATGCGTATCCCTGAAAATAACTGCACACCTTAGAACGTTCGTCAGCCAATCAGATTCAAGCATTCAACAATCCTGTAGTATAATTTAAATTAATCAACCTCAATTAATTTAGAAATTCCAGAACTTCCAAGAACTGTATGCTTTTCGATAAAAACAAAAGTTGCTGAGAGAAAATTTAAAAGAAGAAATTTAAATGAAATGAAATGAAATTTTATTTAATTTTATTTAATTTATTTAATTTAATTTAGCCATGAATGGTACATTTCTGTCATAATTTTCTCACTCGCATCTGTTTCTAAACCTGTATAGCTTCTACAGAACACAAATGAATATATCTTGATTTTAATTTTTTTTGGTGGGTCCATAAAGAAATGTCAATGGGTCTAGTTTTCCAGTTTTGTTTTGGACCTCACTGACTATCACTGTACGGAAAAGAACAGTTAAAACATTCTTTAAAATATCTTCTTTTGTGTTCCATAGAAGATTAAATCAAATTTAAAGAATATACTGTATTAGAACAGCCTACAAGTTTGGAAAACTAAAATTGTATGTTTATTCATAAATGAATACACTTCTGACTGAGGTTCAAACAACTGGTAAAGATGATTTGGCACTTTTGCTGCAAGTATTGAGGGAGGAGCTTCTCTGAGGTGGAGAGCGGGTTGCGTGAAAGTGCCAGGAACAGCTGTTGCTACACACCCTGTAGTGAAAAGGTGAGCGCTGGGTCTTCTCACAGCAGGCCATTAATACAGATTACATTTACTATACTCTAAAAAGCTAAAGACCACATCCAATGCTAATCCCTGTGGACCTCTACAAAAACGCACACACATATGCCATGGTCAATCTACCCAACATTACTGCAGGCCAGGAGGGATTCCCAAGCAGGGCCATAATGCAGGCTATAGAGCAGGAGCTCTGAGATCCTCTGGGCCTCTGTGGGTGTAATTACAGGAGCAGGAGCATAAAGGACGGCGTCAGGTGTGTGTGTGTGCACACCTGCATCCATATATGTGTGTAATAAAAGCATCTAGGGTTTGGCTTTCCTTGACTGCTATTAAGAAAGAAAGAAAAAAATGCAGTAATATATTAGGGAACACTATTAACTAGTTGCTTATTAGCATGCATATTACTATTATTGGCTCCTTATCAGTATAAAGCACATATTAATGCCTTAAATGCACCAAAATGTGACTTTAATTAAAAAGACTATCATCACAAAGGGAGCTGTACATCTCTGTAAAAAGACAGAAGCAAAACGAGTAAAGCTCAGCTCCTAGTAGCACATGTTTACTGCAGTAAGACGATCACGCACACTCACACCACAGGAGAATGTGACAGAGGGTCATTAGAAACACAGATGTTTGTCTGTCTGCTGAGTGACTGTCTTGACAGACCACAGTTGGTGCTCTCTCATTACTGTCTGATTGATTATATCCTCTGTCAGTGGCATTATTTATTGTATTCTGCACACGTATGATACAACTACTTATTACATGGCTCTCTCGAATACTTTATTGTAATTGGCCAATCAGAGCATTCTGCTGTCAGATATTTTTGTGTAGTGACCGCTAAACTATAATTGACCAGTTTCTTAAACGGATGTGGTGTCATAATTCACATATAATTCTGCACATAAATTTTTCTGGTATAATAAATTCATTTTAACTTGAATTAATATTTCATGTCATTTGTTTGTTTGGCATTAACAGTAAACTTTACAGGCTCAGGCACTTCACATTCAGTTCTGGTTTTTCTGGTCAAATATTCCCAAAATTACATAATTAAATAAACCACATAATGCAAATATCAATTCATCAATAAAAATGTCTATACATTTAAAAAAAAAAATCAGAATCAGGTTTCATAAATTAAATCTGACATGCATGAATATTTATGCAGCAAAATATCAAGACCTCTCTTAAACACTGGCCAGTTTTCGCAGAATTAGCTGTACTAAATCTACAGAGAACAAAAAAGATTTCGCATTTGTTTTTCTGAGAAATGTATTTATAGTAATCTGGATTACTGGCCGAAAAATCTAATCTGAAAAATCAATTTGGTCAAGACAAGAAAAAGGAAATACAAGAAAATATAAAGACTTTCCTAAAAACATTCATAATGTCTTCCATTAGCAGTCAGTGTTTTTAAAAGTACATCCATTCACATATGTGACCCTGGACCACAAAACCAGTCATAAGGGTCAATTTTTTCGAAATTGAGATTTATACATCATATGAAAGCTGAATAAATAAGCTTTCCATTGATGTATGGTTTGAAACTATTTGAAAATCTGGAATCTGAGGGTGCAAACAAGTCAAAATATTGAGAAAATCGCCTTTAAAGTCGTCCAAATGAAGTTCTTAGCAATGCATATTACTAATTAAGAAAAAATGTTTTAATATATTTACTGAAGGACATTTACAAAATATCTTCATGGAACATGATCTTTACTTAATATCCTAATGATTTTTGGCATAAAAGAAAAATCAATAATTTTGACCCATGTTATAGCTATTGCTACAAATATACCCCAGCGACTTAAGACTGGTTTTGTGCTCCAGGGTCTCATATATTCTGAGTAAGACTAAATTTACCTTGTAGATGTACTTTTACGGTCGATTTCCTTTATGTTTGCTGTTGTACTGTATATAGACATGAACCTCTCCAAACTCCAGGGTCCATGCAAAAAGAATGCAGGTATGTCCCAATCACCTATCCATCATAGATCGCTCTCGTCGGTAGGACACTTAAATGGCTTTTCCTGCTCACCGGGGCTTGAAAAAGAAACCAGTTTTCACCCAAACTGTTTGGATAACCCACAAAACTATTTCCCTTCTGTCTGTCACCCTCCCATTCTCTCTCCTCATGGATCACTCCAGCTGTCAGTGACTCGTCACACCTTGCATGGGCAGCCAATCAGAATTGAGACTGCAGTAACCACAGACCACTATTTCCAAAGCTTCTTTAAGCTGAAATTGCGGTTTATTGCTGCAAGACAAACTATAAACACTTGTCTGTGTGTTTGACTTCAGCTCTGCTCCAAAACCTTGTGAGTTTTGTGCAGCCTATGAAAGTCTGTTTCTGCCACAGAATAAAAAGGAAAGATAATTGCAATTTTATTTTTTAATTCTAACGATTTTGACTTTATTTTTCACAATTCCAAACGTATGTCTCACAATTTTAATTTAACCCATCACAATTCAGATCTTTTCCTCAGAATTGCCTCATGTCTCTCTGCCTTGTATATGTGTCATGTTCTGATTGGTAGTCTTAGTCATGTGTCTTGTTCCCCATTGGTTTGTTCTTGTCATGTGACCCTCTTGTTTCCTATAAGTAGCTTCATGTTCCCATTGTGCCCTCATTGTGTATTGATGTTGTAACCCGCTGTCGGTGAGTCTAGTCTGTTTATGCCTCGTCAAGTCAAGTCAAGTTTGGATTATTGTTTGGATGTTTGGATCACCTTGTAAATAAACTGCACTTGGGTTCTCACTTACGCTCACCTTCAGTGGATGACTCGTTACAGAATACACGACCTCCACAATGAACCCAGAAGATCGCCTAGTTCGCCTCCGTCAAGGTAATCACTCCATTGAGGATTATGTGGAGGATTTTTGTGGACTTTATCACCAGGTAGATTTTAATGAAACGTTCCTTAAGGACATCTTTCGTTTTGGTTTAAATAAGGCCATTTCTCATTTAATGCCACGCAATACCCCTCAATGGACTCTTGAAAAATACATTGACTTTGCCTTGTTGCTGGCTGATTCACCCTTCACTGTGGGTGTCATGGAGGAACATGCCACTTCCCCAAAGCCTGTTCACATCATGCCTGCCCAGCCACAGCCTTCTCACGTCATGTCTGCTACGCCAAGTTCTGCTCACGTCATGCCTGCCAAGCCAAAGCCTGCTAACGTCACGCCTGCTACTCCAGGACCTGTTAACACCATGCCAGTTAAGTCAAAGTTTACCCATGTCATATCTACCAAGTTAGAACCTGTTCAATTCATGTCTGCCAAGCCAGAGTCTGATAACATCATGTCTGCTACCCCAGGACCTGCTCACGTCACGTCTGCCAAGCCAGAGCTTGCTCACAAGATGGTGGAGAGCCTCTCCACGTCACGACTATCTCCAAGATTCCCCTAAAGATTTTTTTTTGGGGGGGGGCTATAGTATCCAAGCTCCTGCGAACGCGGAGCTTGGGCCAAGACTCAAAAGACTGATTGCTAGTGTGATGGACCCACCTCTGATGTCGGTGCGAGCTGCAGGCATCCCGGTGACACCGGCATCACCCGGCCCCCCCGGTCGGCCTGCTCCGCCATGGCCCCCCGATCTGCCTGCACCGCCATGGCTGTCGGTGAGTCTAGTCTGTTTATGCCTCGTCAAGTTTGGATCACCTTGTAAATAAACTGCACTTGGGTTCTCACTTCGCCTTCAGTGGGTGACTCGTTACACTCACATATTCACTTTTTTTCCCCTCATAATTGCAAGTTTATCGCACAGTTCAGACTTTTTTTGATCAGAACTGTGATATATTTAACCTTTATTTCTTACAATTTTTTGTTTATATCTTGCTCCGTTGAGTTAACATCTCACAATTTGTAGATGAAAGGGTCAGTCTGTCTCACAAAATGCATATATCGTTCAAGAAATATTTTGGTACATTTAATTTATTTTTCCCATTAATGCACAACATAATCTATTACATTTACCAAATGAATATTTTTGTGATCCAGACAGTCCATTTATCCACATTAGGTGCCCATCAAAAGAGATATAGGCTACATTCACCCTGTGAGACTTAGTGCTCAATTCCAGTACTCAATTCTCAGATCTGATTTTTTTGTATAGCTGTTCACATTGTTGTTTTAAATGTGGCCAATATCAGATTTCCAGTGTGAATAGATCATGGTTCTGAACTGACCCACATGCGCAAAAGAACAATATGGAGAGGGTTGCCAGGTTTTCACAACAAAATCCGCCTAATTGCTTCTCAAAACTAGTCCAACCTAAAGGTATGTAAAATCTTTGAAGTGACTCTCATGAGCGCAGGATCGTGATGAATGTTGATCTTGAATCGCATGAATTCCGATATGACTGTTCAGACTGCGATTGCATTGCAAAACATCTGGGGCCGGTTGCACCAGCTAGACGTAAAAACGCTGGGTGTAAGCCCTACGTTGGGTTTTGCAACGTCCTGCTTTACGATAAATATTTACACCTGTTGCACCAACTGAAACTACGATCAGGCGCAACTGCCCGGCGTAGACAACGCGCGTCCATGCTGACACATTCTCCCTCAGTTATAGATATAGCTGAGACGACGTTCACGCCACAATGGCTACAACTACTAATATAGAACTGAATTGCTCAAGATATAATATAAGTGAAATCACCACGCTATGATTTCATTGAGTAAACATTTCCTAACCCCTTTCCTATACCAACTGTATGTGTGTGTGTGTGTGTGTGTGTGTATGTGTATGTTGGACCAGCTTAATGTGTTTATGTAGTATGTTTGACTAGTTTAAGTGTTTATGTAGTTAATAAAACCTTACTTGTATCACACTTGACGTGTTCATTGTTTGCTCATAACCGGAGTCACTAATCATGCAGATTTACGTTACAAGCTTGTAGAATTGTACAGTAAGAAAGTTATTTCCCTTAACCAGGAAATTAACGTTCTTGGAATTGACAAGACAGTTGACCCTGAGAGGTCAGCTAAATATCTACAGCGGATCTAAACTATGAATAGTTAATTATAACTAGTTATGGTTAATTATTCATATTTCCCTATGAGCTGATTCGCTACAACAGATTTCATCAAGGTTAAGTAAAATATAATACATGTAATACAATGCTTCTCTAGAGTTATTTTTTTATAGCTGACTATCAAGTATATGTACAATGAATGTCTTTCCTGAGGTAATTGTGACTTTACGTGGACCTTTTGTGTTTTGCTGTCTTTCTGTGGCTGAAAAAACACGTTTATGGTTTGTATTTTGTGATAAAATTCACAGAATTTGAAAGCTGATCATTTATTTCTGATTAAAAGTAACAAAGCACAAAACTTATTGCGATTATTGGATGGCAGGCACGCTACAAATAATTAATTGAATTAAAGACGTGCAATATTTTCAAGCACACTGTCCCTCCAAGCAAGATGTCAAATGGTTCAGTTTCTTTTAATAATCCCAGTTCATATGTAATATTTTACTGCATAATTATTACATGCTTGACAGAAATATATTTTGTATTCAATGTCGACAGTGTGGTAGGATAGCACAGAGCTTCGCAATTGATATCACTTATCCTGCCCGAAAAGACCATAAACATTACAGGTCACATCTGCAGTAATAATTAACTAACAGACATGAATCCTAAAAACGAATAATGTCCGAGCAAATCATGACTTTTCACTTTACACCTACTTCTGACTAGGCGTAAGATTTAGTGTCAGACGTAGCACTACACCGAGATATATTATTATACAACAGGTATAAATTCTACGCACGACTTAAAGCGCATTTTACGTCCAGCCTAGTCTTACAACCGGGTGTACATCCAGCTGATGCAACCGGCCCCTGACCTATATCGGATTTTGTACCATATATGGAAGGCTACGTTCACACTGCAAGCAAATGTGGCCCAAATCCGATTTTTTTTTTTTTCTCACATGTGACTCGGATCTGTTTTTCTCATGACAGTGTGAACAGCACAAACCACATGGAATCTGATCTTTTCAATTCCGATTTGTGCCACTTCCATATGTGGTACTAAATCCGATACAGGTCAGATGTTTTGGAATGCGACTGCAGTGTGAACAGTCATATCAGAATTCATGCGACTTTTACGTCACTCTAGATCAACATTCGTCACGATTCTGCGCTCATGGGAGTCACTTCAAAGATTTTACATGCCCAAAGCTATCGAGACAGTTGCGAAAGGTTGTCAGTGGAGTACAGTGACGTGTCAGAACTCATAAGTAATGCAGTGACAACTCTATATACAAGCAAAACTTAAGGGCTCGTATCATAAAAGTACAGCTATACAAAAAAATCTGAGCAAAAATCGAAATTGAGCACTAAGGCTCGCAGTGTGAACGAAGCTGAATTGAAAAGATCAGATTCCATGTGGTTCGTGCTGTTCACACTGTCATGAGAAAAACCGATCCGAGACCCATGTGAGCAGAAAAATCGGATTTGGGTCACAGTTACCTGCAGCTTGAATGTAGCCATAATATCAAAATAAGAAGGGAAAAGAAGTCTGAACTGCAAACCCAAAAATGTTAACAATAAACCTATGAGAACTATGAGATGTACAGTAAATTTGCAATTCTGAGGAACAAATTATGAATTGTGAAATTGTAACTCAAAATTATAAGATAAAAATTTACAATTACCTATTATATATTTTCTTTATTCCGTGGCAGAAATGGGCTTCCATAAAAGCCTGCTTTGAATGGAACCTCAAAACTGACTGACCTGTAAAACATTTCAAAGGCAGCAACTCATGAAAACCGCACAAGAGAGGGATGTTAGCATGCTGTTTAGCTAAAAAAAATAGCCATTTTGCCTGTATTTGACCAAAGCAGTAATTTTGCCTTAAAACGCTGTCTAGATAGGCAGCTCCCTAGGTTTTGGAGCAGAACTTATAACTTGGTAACTTGAGAGTGGTTGCATGTGATTCATGCTGAACTTTTATGGGACCCGGGAGCATTTTATGGAAATCGAGTCAGTAGAATATAGTCATAAGATTAAAGTAGTATTATTTTGAATAAGTAAAAATTACAAGAAAAACTATTGTAGCATTATGAGCATTAAAGTCATAATATGACAATAGTGGCATAAGGAACTTATCTAAAACACTCAAATGAAACAAACATACTAAACAAAACAAATGTAATAAAACAATGAAGCTAAACCAAATTTCTCAAATGTTCTTGATATAAACACTATTTAGTGCCAAATGTATGCTTAACAACAACTTTTATTTTTGCATAATTTTTTCGTAATACATTTCTCCATCCTGATACTAATATAATGTTGAATGTTTTTCATCATTTTGATTTCCGTTTGAAAATATTAAATAATAAATGTTATCTTATCTTATCTTTTATCTTATATTTGATCTTATCTTATCTTGCCATTAAAATGCTGTTTGACCATAGAAGAAAACACACTGATGTCCACAATATTGCCCTTGATATATTTGATAAATTGCTGTCTGACAATTTCATTATGCAACAAAGCGGGAAAAAGTTTGTGCAGGTTACAAAATGGTCATGTAAAATAAAACTATGGACTGTTTATTTGCTGGTAGAAACCTTAACTAACATTATAACCTGCTACAAAAGGGTATAAATTGGCTACTTTGGAGATAGATATTTTATATAGATAATTTTATCCAATATAAAAGCATAGGCATAAAATCCACACAATTAAGGCAAACAGTAATAGTTTGGATGCAGAAAACGAAACCAAGTCAGACACTATAAGAGCCATGACAGAGTATCGTCTTCATTTGTCTGAGCAACCTTATTAAATTGTCCACACTCACAAAATGCAGGACAAAGCATGTGTGAGCATGTTCTCTGAGCATAAAGGTTCATTGGCTGGGATGAGATGTCAAAGGTCAGCTAATTTTGCCGCTCCTGAAGGTCAGGGTAGGAGTGCAGCTCCAGAGTTAAGCATTCAGGAGCACTGAGCTTTGAGCCCTCACCTTCACCACTCACAAAATAACCACACACATGCCACATCCTCACTGAGTTACTGCTACAGAATTGATTTACAATACATCTATCAACATCATAATCAACGTTCCCTCTAAGCTGCGCGCGTGCGGCCGTGGTGGAAGAAGTGCTTCTGTGCGAAGTACAAAAAAAATGATGTCCCGCGCACATGCAAAAATTAGTTGGGAAAGCCATTTGATTGTATTCTAGTAAAAACGAAAGAATTGCAATGATCGGGTAAACCGCTATAAAGTTGATATCGCTATAGAGTTAGAACTGGTGAATGCGGTTTACAGGTTTCATAGAAAGAGAATGATGTGCACCAAATGAGTCGCTGTAGAAAACAAATACTTCAGTGGTTGCGGACGAAATAGCTCAAATTGAGAGCAAACGCAAGAGCAATGCCGTGAAATAAAACGTCCTCGTGTTTTAAAGAAGAGTGTCTTGATTAAGTGCTGGAAATAGTGGATGATGGGCACAGAACGGTTACAAAACAGAGACATTTACAGTCACACACAGGTGTATTGTGCAAACTACTTCATAGGGATGTTTAGAAAGCTATAGAAGAATTCACATTCACGTTTTTCTTTGAAAATATTTAAATTGCAGAACTCAGTTTAAATGCGTCAGTTTGTTTTCTATTCTCTTCTATCAATTTAAATGCTTCAGTTTGTTTTGATATTATATTATATTATGTTAGGCCTATATTATAAACCTAATAAATAATTGACCTTGTTTTTTAATGGAGTCACTTATGCTCAAGGCTGTATTTATTTGATCGAAAATACAGAAAATAAACCAGTAGGCCTAATATTGTGAACTATTAGGCTATTGCAATTTCTAATATTGGTTTCATATTTTAATATACTTTAAAATATAATGTATTCTTGGTGAAGCAAAGGAGAATTTTCAGCATCATTACTCCTGTCTTCAGTGTCACATGATTATTCAGAAATCATTCTAATATGCTGATATATTATCAGTGTTGAAACTGTTGTGCTGCTTAATATTTCTTTATTGTGCTGTTTTGATTCTTTGATTAGGCTAATAAAAAGTTAATAAGAACTGCATTTATTAAAAATAGAAATCTTTTCTAGCAATATAAGTCTTTACTATCACTTTTTATCCATTTAACACATCCTTGCTGAATAAAAGTATTAATAAAAAAAATTAATAAAAAAATGTACTGACCCCAAACTTTTTAATAGTATAGTGTATATTGTAATACAAAATTTTATTTTTAATAAACACTGTTCTTTTAAACTTTTTATTGATCAAATAATCCTGAAAAATATCACAGGTCCCAAAAAATATTAAGCAGCACAACTGTTTCCAACATTGATTATAAATTCACATATTAGAATGATTTCTGAAGGAACATGTGACACAAAAAAATCAGCTTTGCTTTACAGGAATAAATTTAATTTTAAAGTATATTAAAGTATAAGTACACACTGCTCTCTGGAATACTTTATTCTGATTGGTCAAATGTATTTGCATAGTGATAAAACTTCTTCTCACATGAAAATTAAAATCCAAATTTCATATTCATTATTTATTTGGTTATTAGCCTTGAAATATTCAGAATAATGTACAGAATGTCAGTCATTATTGTTTAAAAAAAAGAGAGCTGTGAGAGAAGATCTCTCCTGACGGGAATCTCCCATGGAGCGCTGTCGAGGAGAGAAATCAGGTCCGAGACCATACTCGGCCCGGCCAGAACGGGGCTACTAGCAGAAGACGGACCCCTTCCCGGCGCACTCTCTCCAGAACTCCCGGGAGCAGAGCGATCGGGGGAAAGGCGTACAGACGAAGCCTCGGCCACGTCTGTACCATGGCATCCAGTCCCAGTGGAGCTGGATGACTCAGAGAGAACCAGAGGGGACAGTGCGATGTCATCTGAGTCGCAAACAGGTAAACCTGGGCCTGGCCAAAAACTCTCCATATCTGCTTCACCACCATGGAGTGAAGCATCCCTTCCCCGGGCCTCAGCCTCGGCCCCTGCCTCGACAGGATGTCTGCTCCCAAATTGAGATGCCCAGGAATGTAAACTGCTCTCAGTGAGAGGTTGAGTTTGAGAGTTTGCCCTGGGACCACACAAGGATCTGGTACGCTAGTTTGTACAAACGGCGTGAGCGCAGACCTCCCTGGTGGTTCGCACCAACACATGGTGACCTTTTAGGTCTGGGAGGAAGTGTCTTAGTGCACGAAGCACTGCCAGCATCTCCAGGCAGTTTATATGCCATGTCAGATGGCAACCCCTCCACAGACCGCGGGCAGGGTGGCCACTCATGACCGCACCCCGACCGGTGAGGAATGCCTCCGTCGCTAGCGTGACCTTGATCATGCGAAGCGGGTTTCCCCTCGGGGAGACCCCTTGGTCTTGAGTCACCACTGTAGGGGTCTCATGTACAGCAGGTCAAGAGGTATCACGTTGGACGCAGCTGCCATCAGACCCAGCAGTCTCTGAAACTGCTTGACAGTGAGTGACCGGCCTTCTCTGACTCTCGCGACTGTGGTGAGGAACGACTCAATCCGAGCAGGAGACATACATGCCTGCGTCGTGGTCGAATCCCACACCACGCCCAGATAAGTGGTTCTCTGTACTGGAGAAAGCACACTTTTCTTGGCATTAAGTCTTAACCCAAGCTCTTTCGTGTGAGCGAGAACGACATCTGGATGTTGAACCGCCATGTGCTCTGATTGAGCTAATATCAACCAATCGTTGATGTGGTTGAGGCGTGAAAGTGTGGGGTGAGAGTGCAAGGCCAAAGGAAGAACCGGTGTTGGTAGGCTTTTGCCCCCAAAAGCAAACCTCGGGAACTTCCTATGATGATGAAGGAGACAAGTTTGGCAGTAGTTTCCACGCTGCCAAATAGTCTACTAAGGGAATCAGTCTCTCGAGACTGATCTCTGGTGTAATGAGAGCAGCTAGCTCGGTGCCCTGTAACGGCGGACCGGCAGGGGACAACCGAACTGGCTGTTCTAGAGACCTCCGCGGAGGTGGCGAGCCTCTTAGCACCGCTACGTTGCTGGGCGGTGACTGAGAGTGGCGCTCGCGGGAGACCGCTGCGCCCTGGAGCACCGGCAGGGTTTGCAGACTGATCTCCTGAGGGCACTGAGGAGAGACAGGCACCGTGTAATATAATGTACACCGCTCTTCTCCAGAGGGGCCTGCCCTCCGAGGTCCTGAGCCACAGGATCAGGACTCTCATAGCTGAAGTCTCCTATTGAAAACGACGGCCCTCAGACCCACGTTGTCTGTTAGGAAGACTAGACCAGAGCCTGCTCGGGGCAGGACCCAATGAAGCACACTTGGCAGGGGCTCCCACACCGCCAGGTGACCTCCTAAGGGAACCAGTCTCGCGAGACTGGCCTCTGGTGCGCCTACCCTCCGAGGTCCTGAGCCACAGCATCAGGACTCTCATAGCTGAAGTCTCCTATTGAAAACGACGGCCCTCAGACCCACGTCGTCTGTTCGGAAGACTAGACCAAAGCCTGCTCGGGGCAGAACCCAATGAAGCACACTTGGCAGGGGCTCCCACACCGCCAGGTGACCTCCTAAGGGAACCAGTCTCGCGAGACTGGCCTCTGGTGCGCCTAGAGCAGCTAGCTCGGTGACCTGAAGCGGCGGACCGGCAGGGGACGACCGTACTAGCTGCTCTAGAGACCTCTGTAGAGGCAGCGAGCCTCTTAGTACCGCTACGTTTCCGGGCGGTAACTGAGAGAAGCGCTCACCGGAGACCGCTGTGCCCTGCGATCAGACCGATCTCCTGAGGGCACTGAGGAGAGACGAGCACCGTGTAATGCGGTGTACATCGCTCTTCCCCAGAGGGAGCTGGCCCTCAAAAAGTCTTAGGCCTTAGGCGTCAGGACATTTACGACGAAGACTATCCAGTGAGAATGACAGTCCGCAGAACCGCCTTTGGCCTGGGAGCGCCACTCTGACTCTAGACTCTGCAGAGTACAAGAAGTGAGGCCCCCAGAATGAAGGGCCGGAACACAGTAGGTTAGGACTGCTCCGCCCAACAGCCCCTGCTGACCACCTCAACCTCCTCAGAGGAAGAGAGGTAAACTCGTGCTCTCACTCGAGAAAATGTATTTATTTATTTTTATCCCAAGTGCACCTGTATATCTAACTTCTCATAGTCAGATAAATACTTCATTTTATTCCTCAGAATTAAATGCAGTCAAACAAAAGCAACCTTTGAGTAAACCTTGAGATCTTTTTGGTAAAGATGGCCGCATCAGCAAGCTCTCTCTCAGAGGGGGAAGAACCACAGAGCGGGCTTCCGAGCCTCGAGAACGAGCTCTAGATCTAGGGAGCACTGGTAGAGATAGGACGAGCCGTCTCCAACCCATTCACCAGATCATGTGCGATCACCGCGATCTCAGTCGCCGCCGTGCCTCAGCAGCAGCGGGACCGCAATCGCAAGATCACAAGCACGGACACACTCCTCGGAGCGTGCCCGGCGAGAGCGGAGCGCTTAACAGCGGGAAAAGCACAATCCGCCCCCGAGAGCCGACTGCGCAAGCTCCGCTCCCCATTGATGCTGCTCATTATAATATCAGGCATAATATGCTTGTGTAACTGATGTTTGTGCAACTGGTGAGCTCTTCGACGCCCTCCGTATCAATCTCCTCGGAGAAAGATAGGCGTAGCGTCGCGCCCTCTCCCCGGGGGGGGGGAAGTACCGCCGGGCGCTGGATTTGGTAACCCACGAGCACAGCCGCCTCGGCGAAAGCGGGGCCGGCACCGCGAGAAACGCTAGTGAAGGCTCTCTCCTTAAAGAGAGCCCTCTGAGAGCGAAGCAAGGCAGTAACAAACGCTACCAAAACGGGCCGTCAGCTCCTTTTTTCCCGAGAGCTGACTCTGCGTGCTTGCTCCCAAGCAGACAGCAAACAAACTATGTGTATCCCCACCCGTAAAGTAACGCGGGCAGGGAGGAACACATAGCCTGAACGATGCCTGCCCTCACCTTAGGTGACTGGTTTTGTCTTGTTTTTTTTAGATTCGTGACAGACAACATTAAATAAGACTCACAAACAGATTTCAGACTGACACACACATAGAGCGCTTGCTGAATGACAAAAAGCTGATGCTGGTCTCACCGCACGTACTTTTATAGCTTCCTGGCATTACGTCACCCGCCCGTGATGTCTCGCCCATCTATTGGTCTGATTACACACGAGATTCAGAGCCGGTCACGCTGAAGGGCGTTCCCGAAGCATCCTCCGACGCAGCTCGAGTTCCTGAAGAGGAACTTGCTCTTTTCAGGTGTTATTTTGTGATAATAACTAAAGGTACATTATCTGCTACTACACCTTGGAGATCAAGCCTGGCAAATCAAAGGTTGCTGGTTTAAACTCCAGAAGGGACTGTTAAACCACAGCACTCTTGAGCAAGACACTTAATTCCAAGTTGCTCCAAGGGCATTGTGTAGTAAAACTGGTTTGGATAAAATAATTATCTGCTAAAAGAAGAAGAAGAAGAAGAACTAATATAATGCAGCACTGAAATATTTTAAAAGGCAGAGTAAACAGAAGGTCAAACTGCTAAGAAGATAGGTAGCACTGTAATACAGTAAGTCAAAGCATAATACTTTCCAAGAATCTAAAACAGAGGGCTTTTGTGTGCAGTTGACAGCGTGCAATTGCTTTCTCTCTACAGTCAAACTAAAAGTAGCATTTAGAGTAAACCAACTCCAGGCTATAATGAAAGAAATAAGGAGATCGCTGTCTAGTGCCAAGGTTAATAATCACTGAATTTCCTAATTAGCTGTTCGAGGCAATGCATAATGGTACCAGGGCAATCTGGCTGCCTGTCATGTATCTGGGTTGCAATCTGAGAAAGAGGTTAGTCTCAAGATTTTGCTTAATCACAAATACTTCTTTAAAAAATAAAATAAATAACACGTCTGCCTATGTTGGAATTGAGAATATTTAATGGACATAAATATCTGTTACTGTCTAGGAAACTATTTGGCATTTCTTATTAAAAAGTATAATTTTTCCCTGCACAGAAATTCATAATTTTTTCCTATATATATATATATACAGTATATAAAATATATATATATATATATATATATATGTATGTATATATATACTGTATGTATATATATACTGTATGTATATATATATATACACACACACACATACAGTGCTGCTTGAAACTTTGTGAACCTTTTAGAATTTTCTATAATTCTGCATAAATATGACCCAAAACATAATTAGATTTTCACACAATTCCTGAAAGTAGACAAAGGGAATCCAATCAAACAAAGGAGACAAAAATAAATACTTTGTCATTTATTCATTGAGAAAAATGATCCGGTGTTAAATATTTGTGAGTGGCAAAAGTATGTGAATCTTTGCTTTCAGCATCTGGTGTGACCCCCTTTTGCAACAATAACTGCAAGTAATGTTTCTTGTAACTGCTGATCAGTCCTGCACAACGACTTGTAGGAATTTTAGCCCATTCCTCAGGACAGAACCACTTCAACTATGTGATGTTGGTGGGTTTCCTTCTATGAACTGCTTGCTTCAGGTCCTTCCACAACATTTCAATTGGATTAAGGTCCGGAATTTGACTCAGTCATTCCAAAACATTAACTTTGTTCTTCTTTAACCATTCTTTGGTAGAACGACTTGTGTGATTGGGGTCGTTGTCTTGCTGCATGACCCATTTTCTCTTGAGATTCAGTTCTCGGACAGATGTCCTGACATATTCCTTCAGAATTTGTAGTACATGTATACTACATCGTTTTGTGTTGGTTTCGTATGGACGCAGATATTTCTTGAGACGAGGGGAAAAAAAAGATCGGATAGGGAAAGCTCTGGCTTCATGTGGACGTAGCCTAAAGAAAACAGGGCACACACTGACACCTGATAGTCATCTCACTGATTAAAAACACACCAATCGTAAAAAATCATATTAAAAATCATAATACAGATATGTAATTGGCTCATTTTCCTGAATAAATAAATTACACAGTATATATTTTCATCTAATTTGTTTGATTGGGTTCTCTTTGTCAACTTTCAGGACTTGCATGAAAATCTGATGATTTTTTGGGTTATATTTATGCAGAAATATAGACAATTCTAAAGGGTTCACAAACTTTCAAGCATCACTGTATATTATTTTGAATAATTTTTATTTTTTTTTGCTTTTATTTCACTTTTACTTCTAGTTAGTTTCATTTTCCTTTCTTTTTTTTTGGTCTAACTATGTCTTTATATGTAGATTTTATTATTTAATTATTTAAGTTTTATTTTGACTTATTGTAGTACATCAAGTTAAACTAAATAAAAATGGAAATTTTATCCTGACAACTAGCTGAAATAAAATCAGTGTACTTTTTATTGTATTTTAGTTTTTGATAACTATAATAACACTGCCACCAATATATTACATTTATTCCACAAGCAAAATTACCCAATTATAGAGCCCTGCATATGACATGCAGTGGACAATAGATAATGCATCTATAAATTAAGAATTAGTTACCATAACTTAATTCATGGCTACGTTTTATCAGCTAGTTTCCTTGTTTTAGTTAAATCGTTAATTAATTCGTTAACAAGAAGTTGTAGGAACAAATTCCTAATTTGTAGATACAATATCTTTTTTCCCCACGTGTGGGGCTCTGTACCCAGTAATAACAGCTATCAAAATAAAGCTAGTATTCGCCTGGTCATGTGATTCTCTGTTTATGAATCAGCAGGTGTTCGTCTCCACAGGGCAGCCAGGCACTTACATTTGAACTTAAGTGTCAGCTGAAAAATGGTTCTTAGGTCCATTGTTACATCTCGACTCAACTCCCACTGGGGGAAGCTAGGTGTGAACAGAGGAGACGACTTCCCTGCCCACAGAAAGATGGATTACAGTGATGGAAAAACAAAAGAAACCGATGCTTTCAAAAGTGTCGCATTGTGTGCGGGTCTAAAAGAGCATCCTGGAAAAAAGGGCACCACTTCAGAAAAGATTAACAGCATTCCTCACAAAAGCTTCCTTTCCTAAACACACGCGGCAGGCCAATCTCATTAACAGGGCGTAAGCGGTCAGTCAACGCCTGCGTGCAACTACCTGAGGACAGCTGGCTGCGCTACCCAGCAGTCCATGGCTATCGCTGTTTGTGCGAGCAAGCTATCGTCCTCTGCTTCCTGTCAAAACAGGAAATGAACAAATAGGAAATTGCTGTATTGGTGTGCATTGGCTGGAATCCTACTCTTGATTCCACAGGTCAGAAAACAGGGATATGAAGGGTGTGACCCATGGCAGGACACTCTACGTGTTATTTACTGTATATCACTTCAGCATGGTCAATTCACTTCCCAGGAATTTATTTAGACTGTTAATCAAAGATTGTGGATCAGATATATGACCTTCATGACCGAAATATGAAAAGAACACCTGCCAATATCAGTAGTAGCCTACCAACTCAATTCAGAACAAGTTGTCAGATATCATAATTTCTGAATATCTGAATTTGAATACTTTAATTGCACCTCAGTTTAAAAGAATAAGTGACTTTATTTCTCATTATTCAGTTTATATCTCATATTTGCTAAAATATCTATCCATCCATCCATCTTTCCTCCCATTTCAAATTAATTCCACCACTAGTTATGCAAGTGCACACAAAATTTTGCGAGTGAATGCAAAAACATTGCAATATTTTTCCTCCCATCACATATTTTTCAACAAGCTTAACGAAACAAAAAACGAGCTTCAATATTATGCTAAATTAATCTGTAGCTTTGTTTCATTGTTTATATCTTATTTCTTGTAATTTATTTCTTGTATTTATTTATTTAGTTTATTTGTTTATTTTATTTATTTTTATTTATGTATTTGTTTGTTTATTTTAAAATGCCATTGCTATATGCAATAGTTGTATTAATTTTTTATATTTATTTTAACATTTATCTTTTTATCATTTATCTTAAAAGGAATAGTGTTAATTATCATATAAATTGTTGCTTAGGTACCAACATTTATATAGAAATTCATGAAATTTTGCTGGTAATAGTGTGTGAAATGTTGTTTTCCTGACAACCCCACCCTCGACAATAAAACCAGATAGACAGACACAGCACCAAAACAAAAGAAAGAAAAAAAAACAGAACAATGCGTACATGTATGCATATGCAGTGTGAGCGTGTGCTTAAAGCATCCTAATGAATGTATTCTGCTGTCTGCATGTTCGGGTGGGAGGTGGAGCAGGGGGTGGCATTCACTTTGAAGGCCATAGTTTGGTGTTGACAGGAGTTCCTCCTCTCTCCACACATGTTTTTTGGGGCAGTGTGTGCGCCTTTCATGTGTTCAGGAAGCTGCTCACGAGGAGACACAACAAGCCCCTCACTTGGCTCTCTGATATTCACTGGTCCATTGTTCAAGAGTTAATTAAAAATCACGCAGCACGGCAGTTCATACATGCACTCTCGCACACGCCCCACAAAAACACACAAAACACATTCACTTCTCTATTTCTACCAGCAGGCATTTTTGCATTTCTTCTAATTTATTTAGCTTTTTACAATTTCTGAAGTCATGCCCATGCAAAAAACACTGCCATGATGCTAGGATGCCAGACAATAAAAGACAATATAACTATAACCATAACTGTAACATTACAATTTTAATAATCACTCTAATTCTATGAGAACAGAGCACAACACAATTTTAATGACAAAGACACAGAGGAACAATATCGTTGGTGCATGTTTAGAAAAAAAAATTCCAGCTGATGAACGATAAAAACATTGACAGCCAATCAGGATGCACCCGACTTTAAAGAGCTTAAAGGGATAGTTCACCCAAAAATGAAAATTCTGTCATCATTTACTCACCCTCATGTCGTTCCAAACCTGTATGAGTTGCTTTCTTATGTTGAACACAAAAGAAGATATTTTGAAGATTGCTGGTAATCAAACAGTTGGTGGTTGCCATTGACTTCCATAGTAGGAAAAAAAAATACTATGGAAGTCAATGGCAACCACCAACTGTTTGATTACCAGCAATCTTCAAAATATCTTCTTTTGTGTTCAACATAAGAAAGCAACTCATACAGGTTTGGAACGACATGAGGGTGAGTAAATGATGACAGAATTTTCATTTTTGGGTGAACTATCCCTTTAAGCATAGAGGCAGACGACGTAACTGCAATGTGCATTTATAATAAACGACATGTTATCCTGTACTGGTGTGGACGCTAATATAGTTGTATTTATCAGTAAATTTACAGTGCCTTTTAAAAAAAAAATTCATGTTTTGTTATGTTGCTGCCTTATGTTAAACTGCTTTAAATTACTTCTTTTCTACATCAATGTACACTCCATACACCATACTTACAAAGCAAAAACAGAATTGTCACAACGTCGTAAATGTACTCAAAATAAAAGAACTGAAATAAGTATATTGCATAAGTATTCATACCCTTTACTAAATATTTAGCTGAGGCACCTTTACAGCCTCAAATCTTTTTTGTTTGATGCGTCAAGCTTTTCTCATCATCATTTGGCAATTATCTGTCATTCTTCTTGCCTCTTCACCTCTCAAGTTCTGTCAGGTTGGATGACGCATTTTCAGGTTTCCCCAGAAATATTTGATTGGGTTCAATCCCAGGCTGTGGCTGGGCCACTCAAGGACATTCACAGAGTTGTCTATAAGCCACCCTTGCCGTCTGCTTGGGGTCATTGTCCTGTTGGAAGGTGAACCTTCTGCCCAGTCTGAGGTTCATACGCTCTGGACTGGGTTTTCATTAAGGCTATCTCAATATTTTGATTCATTGAGCTTTTCTTCTACTCTGATGAGTCCCTCAGTCCCTGCTGCTGAAAAACAGCCCCACAGCATGAGACTGCTACCAGCACATGTAGCCTGGATTCCTTGAAACATGATGTTTGGAATTGAGGTTCATCAGACCAGATAATACCGTTTCTCACAGTCTGAGTGTCCTTTAGGATCTTTTTTCAAATTCCAAGTGTGTTTTCATGTGTCTACACTAAGGAGAGGATTGAGTTTGGCCACACCACCATAAAGCCCAGATCGGTGGAGTGTTGCAGTGATGTTTGTCCTTCTGTAGGTTTCTCCTGTCTCCACATATGATCATGGAGCTCAACTAGAATGACCATCAGCTTCTTGTTCACCACTCTAACCAAAGCCCTTCTCCATCGATTGCTCAGTTTGGCCAGGAGGCCAGCTCGAAGAAGAGTCCTGGTTGTTTCAAACTTCTTCCATTAAGGATAACTTAAGAGACTACATGGTTCTGTGACCCTTCAATGAAGCAGATTTTTTTCTGAACTCTTCCCCAGATGTGTGGTTTGATGCAAACCTGTTTCTGAGCTCTACAGGCAGTTCTTTTGACCTCAGGGCTTGGTTTTTGCTCTGATATGCATTATCAGCTGTTAGACCTTTAATTCAGATGTGTGTGCCTTTCCAAATCATACCCATTCAATTGAATTTGCAACAGGTTAACTTCACTCAAAGTGTAGTAACATCTACAAGTAATATGAATGCTCCTGAGCTAAATTTCAACTGTCTCAGATAGGGGTATGAGTACTTATGCAATGGAATCATTTAAGTTTTTTATTTTTAATAAATTTGCAAAGATGTTAAAAAACAGTTTTATTATGGTGCATGGATTGTAGATTGATGTGGGAAAAAGTAATTTAAAGCAGTTTAACATAAGGCAGCAACATAACAAAATGTGAAAAAATATATATACTTTTGCAAGGTACTGTATAGTTATTGTTTTTAGTGTGAATGGGACATAAATATCAAAAGGGATAGTTCATCCAAATATAATTTCTATCATCATTTACTCAACTTCAAATATTTTCAAAAGTTATTTGTCTTTCTTATGCAGAATACAAAAGATATTTTGAAGAATGCCTCAACTTTTTTCGTCCAAACAATTATAGTCATTATATGGACCGAAAACAGAGTCACACTTTATTTTAAGGTCCAATTCTAACTATAAAGTATGATTTTTGCCTTAATAAACTTCTAATTTGTTGCCTATTAATAGTTAGTAAGGTAATTAAGGGATGTAAATATGGTCTTGCAGAATAAGGCATTAATATGTGTTTTATTAATAAGTATTAATAAACAGCTAATATGCATGTTTGTAATTAGTGAGAATTGGTCCTTAAAAAATGCACACACAAACATTTTTTTTTTTCAAAATATCTTGTTTTGTGTTCCAAAATGGGTAAAATATAGCTTGATATCATGTAGTGAGTGATAGCCAAGTCTTTCATGCTAACTATAACCATATTTTACATTTCACATCTATTTTACATTTGTCTATCTATCCATCCATCTATCGTTCTATCCACCAATCCATGCATCCATCCACCCATCTAGGCCTATCTATCCATCCATCCATCCATCCATCCATCCATCTATCGTCCTATTTGTCCATAATTCAAACTTAAGGGCTCTGAAAATAATTTTAAACAAGGCTTTAAGTCAAGTGTCAATATTTAAAGTGTCTTGAACACTGCGTTTTACATTTTTTTAAAACATAGTTTTAGTTCATTTTAATTCTACTTCATTTTTGTTGTCTTAAATTAAATTTAAAAGGCAATACCAGTTAAATTCTGAATGGTGCACAACCGTAAATTTCACACTCTACATATCTACTCTTATTCTAAAAAACCCTTTATTAAAAAAAAAGTCGAATAACTGCACTTCCAAGGAACATGAAAGAGTGAAAGACAAACAACTCTATCAACAGTTGCTGGCTCAGATAGTGTGGGAAAGTAGAACACTAGATTGCGCCACACCACCCATTGCCCCTTTACTAGCATAACAAGCGTACATTAATAGCTGTGTCACTGATAATTAAACTCCTCCTTTAATGGAAGGACCACAGGGATAACACGCAACTTGTAACTGTAACTGCTTTAAGGCTGCGACTTCGCGGTCCTGTGTGAAACTCCCGACTGCGCTGTTTAAGTGTCCAAAAGTGACTAGCTTTTACACAGAGGACCGGCGAGTGGTTGATGTCTGTGGGAAAGACATCAGTGGGGCTCATAAAGGGAGGTGTGAGGTAAAATAGCTGACTTGCTGCAAGGATAAAACGCATGCTCTCCAGGACCATGTTGCAATCGGACATCATAAAAGCCTTCAGGCTAGGAGAAGGACGGTAGCATTTTGACATCATAAACAGTGCTATGGTAACATATGGGCTAATACAGTGCTGCTTTTGTTGCAACATCATTAGCAAGGCCATGGTAACAGATTGGGTTATACAGAACACTAGCGAGAGAGGCAATTACAGGCCAGCCAGCGGTATAATATGGCACTGACATCATAAAAATGACATTTCTTCCAAGTTTTCATGTAACAAGCTAGTTTTTCTTCAGACAGTGAATCGAATCATTCAGACAGTTCGTGATGTAAATGAAGTATTTAAAAAAATTATTCTCTGATTGTGCCTCAACAACTTTTTAGGTCTTTTTATAGCGCAATATACTATGCTTTATACTCATTTACATAAATAAGGGTGTTCTGCTGGTTGTCAAAGTTGTATTTTGTGTCTATTTTAGTTAAATACTACCCTAATTGTGATTCTTAGTGTTTTGTATGGAAAATTTAAAGTTAGCTACTGTTTGCTGGAAATACAAGTACTTTATAAACAGTGTCTTGACTAGAGGTCGACCGATAGTGGATTTTGCCGATACCGATAGCTAGGTTGGACCGCACTGCCCGAAACCGATTAATTAACCGATTGTTTTAAAATTGATACTGAACAAAAACTAAAATAGTGCTTTATTAACAAAACCAGTACTGAACCATACTAGTAGTAGTAGTAAAAATAATAATAATAATAATAGTAATAGTAAATGTTGAAATTAACACACTCTAACAAGGAACAATACTTACACAGCTTTCATTAATCTTAATGCTACAAATGGACTCTTATTTTAAAGTGTTACCATTTCATTTCAACTGTCATGCTTAAAGATGCAAAGGCTATAGCATTAAAATTATATACATATGGATATTGTATGTATACTCTCAGACTTGAACTACTTCTATTCTTGAACACTTGATTATCTAATCAAAATAAAAGTGCAGCGCTGAGTCTAGGAGAACTCACCGGTATCACACACACTCCGGACGCATCGCGTTCAACTCAAGCAGCGGTCTAAAACAGTTTATTTAAACACCAAACAGACACAAGTTTACTTCAAGAATGAACAATTTAGTATAGATGACTTTGAAGTTCGGCATTTAAAAAACGGAGCAAACGGAAAGAGAAAGCGTGACCTATATTATAGCTCTAAAAATGAAGCACACAGACTTTATTAGAGCCACAGAAAGACAAACGTTTTGCTGAAAATGCACAATACACAATTCATTATGTACATTAACAACGATTTGGGACCAATATAATGTAATTTAAAGGAAAACTATGTGAATGGCGCTCTGTGGCGCGGCAGGATTTTCTGTCGGCTGCATTTACATCCACTTCTGAAGTTTCCCGCTCTGTTTAGCGTGCAGTATCATGTGTCTAAACAAATAGCACGTGCTGTCAATGATTTCAATCACTAGAGGCCACTCTCGCACTGTATAATGACAGCAGACCCTTCTCAGCCGTTCCAGCAATGGACGCAACCCAGGAAAACTATCGGCATGGATTTTTGACGATAACCGATAGTTCCAGCAATCAACTATCGGTGCCGATTAATCGGCAAAACCGATACATCGGTCGTCCTCTAGTCTTGATTGTAGTTTAACTATTTTAAATTATGTGTTGGCTGGCATGTTTTATGGTAAATGACACTTAAACCAAATTAAAGTCAAAGTTAAAGATTCTTGACTACATCTTTAAGTCTGCAGCAACATACTTCACAGGTTTTGCCAGAATAGTAAAAAAAAAAAATATATATATATATATAAATAGCAGGAACTGATTTAAGAAACTCTCTTTGTCAGTATATGAACTCTGAACAACCCTTGCCTCCTAGGGGAAAACGAAATAAGGGCAAAGATCTGGCACTCTGACAGCACTCAAAGATATGTGCGTGATTCATTTCTCCTACCGTCATCTGCTCTAATCAAAGTTTAAAGAACATTAGGTCATTATCCATAAGACATTACAATAAAGTGTGATCTTCAACCATGTTACAGATTATCTTACAAATGATCAGTTTTACATGTCCATCACATAAAAGAAACTCACTATAGATAAAAGAACAGATACCACAACCAGAAAACAGAAGTGATTCTTATCTGCTCTTTGTCTATAAGCTATAAGTATGTTTGCGCAAAATATAAGAAGCCAGATGCCATGAAAATACAAGCCCATGAAAAAGAGATTAGAAGATTTTAGCAGGAAGCCTCAATTTATCATATAATGCAAATAAATGCTAAATTAGGTGATCATCAACTTTTTATTGAGGCAGAAACTGAGAACTAGCTGAAATGCACTAAAGAATCAAAACATTTGATTACTTGAAAGAAATTAAATCACTGCACACCTTCCCAAACAGCCAAACCTGTAGTACTCAAACTGTGATCAGGATTTGGAAAAATTCCAAATGGCTGGTGGGTTCATTGGCTTATTAAAAATAGTTTAAAATAAATAATGTAATAACAACTGACTAAAAGCACTTACAGAATTAACTCACTGATTAATAAATTCATAACAATAAATGAACTGAATGTATTAACATTTATTTGTGATATTTTTTTCTGTTGTTTTATTTCAGTCACGTAACTGTTCAGACTTTCGTATTTAAACATTCTTATGATTCTGGCATCAAAATAAAGTATTTGCTGGTGTCGTAGGTTATCTGCAATTTGTGTTTACCTAAAAAGTTTGAGAACCTCTGAACTAGATTATTATCCAGAAAAGAGAAAGAGCTGAAAGCAGTGGCTTTTGTTTAACCCAGTGAATCACATCTGCAAAGGCGAGACAATCATTTTTTACTGTAATGGCTGATTAAATCTTCCATATTTGAAAGAAACCTTTTCATAGAAAAGCCCGAATCAATTCTGAACATGGACACACTCTCAAACACAAAAAGAATAAATGATAATCATTCCATGATAAAGCAGCATATTTTTATACAAAATCTCACACACAGACTCACGCTAACATGCCGCAACACACACACAGAGGAAGACAGTGAAGCATGAAATTAATTTAGGTGTGAACTTTGACTGGCATTTCCATGCACAGATTTATGGGGCCTACATCTAACTATGAGTTCTGCAGAATGGAGAATAAATAAGGGCATTCAAAAGAGGCATCACACACACACACACACTCATATGACACTTACGCTTACCTGGCAGGGGAGACACCATGATCAAGAAGGTGGTTCACCCAGGGTGAGGCTCAGCCATTGCACTCCGGTTGTGCTGACCCCTGCGAATTCCCCAAATGTGGGAATCTCGACTGCATAATTTATGGTAGTGGGGGACTGCGTTCGCGCTCTCCCCTGAATTTTTTTGGGGAAGTCGTGGCCTAATGGTTAGAGAGTCGGACTCGTAACCCAAGGTTGCGGGTTCGAGACTCGTACCGGCAGGGATTGTAGGTGGGGGGAGTGAATGTACAGCGCTCTCTTCCACCTTCAATACCACGACTGAGGTGCCCTTGAGCAAGTCACCGAACCCCCAACTGCTCCCCGGGCGCCGTGGCAAAAAATGACTGCCTACTGCTCTGGGTGTGTGTTCACGGTGTGTGTGTGTTCACTGCTGTGTGTGTGCACTTTGGATGGGATAAATGCAGAGCACTAATTCCGAGTATGGGTCAACATACTTGGCCACATGTCACGTCACTTTCACTTTCACTTTCACATGCCAGGCCAAACACCACAGAGGGTCCTCCCAAACTTACATGAATGCCAACAATACAATTACAGGTTGGGCTGACAGTTGACCCACTGACCAGCAGAAAGTGACACTGATGTCAAGGCCGGAAAAGCCATCATGTCCTTAAGAGTTTCCAAATGAGTTTACAGTTCAGGTTTGTAAAAAAGTATCTAGTCATGGCAGAAAGCAGTAGCCATATTCTTCATAATCACTTTTTGGGGGGTGTATTTTAGCTACTTGCTATTGCTATTTTGATTCTAGGGAGATTGTCACTGCAAAAAGTAGAGGAAGGAAGTGACTACCTAGAATTCTGGTGAATGTTCCCTCCAGTGGACTGGAGAGGAGCTGCAGGCTGAAATGGCAATCTGCTAAAAGTGCTAAGTAGTTCCAATCCGATATTCATATATTCCTAGTGTTTGATGCACAATTTAAGTACTTTAATTGATTAAAATCAATCCAATGTACAGTATACATAGTTGTGCAGAGAGTAAAAGTAATGTGTGTGTGTGTGTGTGTGTGTGTGTGTGTATGTGTGTATACATAGATTAGATACACTCTCTCTATGTGTATATTTGCACATAATATATAAAGACATTGGTAGAATATGGGACTACTGATGTAAATTTCTTGTATTTTATATACAATAAGCACAAAAATGTAAACGTAAAGGGGAAATATGGAGATATGGTTAGAAAGCATGAAGCTCGCAGGGTCAGAATGCCAGTCTTTCAGTCAAATCCGAAGCAAGATGCAACCCATAGCAACACGTTATGGCAACAACGTCTCAGCTAGTCTGACGGCAGATAAAAGTAAATGATAAATGAATAAGTGATTGTTACAAAAGTGCACATTAAATACATTGAATACAGAAGCTCAAAAGTTTGTGACACGCTAAAACAGACTTCACTGGTTCTCGCGCATCATGCACGCACAGTTCTTCTTCTTTTTAATGCCAGCTGAACGCACATTTGAGCAATCTACTGGAAGACGAATACTGCCACCTACTGCAAGTCACTGGCATGACAGCTGACGTAAAATAAGAATCGGGCTTAGGAGAGCCAATACGATCAGTTTAAAAAATGCTTGATCGGCTTGTGACATCCCTAGTGCTATGCACTAAGAGTTAAAAAAAAACGTAAAGTCGTACACTAGCATATAGATAACTTCAGAGCTAGAGATTTATCAAATCATTTTTGTTTGGGCTCATTAGCATTTTAGCTATTTGTTAGTTGCTAGTCAGAGGCTGGTTTGTTGGGGGGAGGGACATTTTCATTCTTTTCATTCAGAGGTGGATTAAAAGCCACAAAATGCTCATTTTAATTGCATGGGGTTATTAAAATTATCATGAAGGTGGTGTTGTGTAATTACTAGTACAATTTCAACAAGAATTGAGCCATCATGACTGAGCTAAGAGCAAGGCACTTAACATGGTCGCGCAAAGGCAGTCGGGGTTACCAGGTCTGTAAAACAAAAACAGCCTAACTGCTAATCAAAACTAGCCCAATTGCGTTTTTTTCCGCGGTTTACATTCTGAGGGTTCCTCCTCCATCAAAATAGCATTCTCTTTAACCCACAAACTAAAAAAACTAACTGTGACAACAGTGTAAAAGTAGCCCAATTCCGCAGGAAAACCCCAAACTTGGCAACACTGACGGCAGTTGTCCTTGTTCACGGTGCTGTTCTATGGTGACATTGTGTGAAAGTACATGAAAATCATTTCAGTGGCTATGTGATGATAAGATAAGATTCTATTCTATTCTATTCTATACTATACACTGTATCATCTGAACATATACAAAACAGACATGTTCTTTTGCTGTATTTGTCCGGTGAATTATTTATTTCAGAGAGCATGAAAACACTTTATGCCCAATGTCAAATCTGCATTCTAGAGCAAACCAGTAGAAAATAACTGGATTAAATAGCAAAGTTATATTTCCTGTGCTGAAAGTTTATTAAGCCTATGAGTACAAAGGCAAACAAATATCGTCCTGATCAGCTGATAGCCAGATGTGTTCAAATGTAGAAATTCAGAGCCAGTGCGATATGCCACATGCTTATGTCTTATCTGCTAGCCTGCAGTCGGCCTGACAGTAATAGCAGGCAGGACTGGACAGAGAGAGGAATGACAGAGAATGGCAATTACTTTGGTTGGAACATTCCTGGTTCTTTTTCCACAAACGCTCTGACACCACACAAAAGCCAATGCTCTCAAGCATTTTTGCACGCACATACGCACACAAACACACACACTCACAGCTACACAGCCATCTGCTCAAGCCCTTTTCAGCCTGTATCCTGTGTCACACCCTATAACACTGATAAGTTTCCTCTCACTGATGGCAGCCTGGGATAAAATACAAAATAAAAAAGGGATAGCTGTAAACTGGCCAGTGTGAACTCCCTTTTTTTTTTCTCTGACATCATCTTCACTGCATATCCTGCATTGTTCGAATTGAGAGGGGTCTGGAGAGACTTCCAAGAGCGTTGACACAATCCAAACACTGTCCTGCATCTCTTTTCTTGAAATAATTTTTCTTTCTAGACCTTTCTATCTTGCTATTAACAATATTTATTTATTTATTTACTTACTTACTTTTTCTGTACATAAAGTTGTCCCAAACTTATTTGAATGTATAAATAATATGCAAATACCAAACCAAGTGGTATTTATTTATTTAAAAAAAGAAAGCACATATTTCAAGCGAAATATTTTACATTCAAGTTTTAAATATGCAGTGCAGTGACGTTGGTTTTCAAAAAACACAATGGACCAACACCAGCAGATGACACTGCACCCCAAATCATCACAGACTGTGGAAACTTAACACTGGACTTCAAGCAACTTGCGCTATGAGCTTCTCCACCCTTCCTCCAGACTCTAGGACCTTGGTTTCCAAATTAAATACAAATCTTGCTCTCATCTGAAAAGAGGACTTTGGACCACTGGGCAACAGTCCAGTTCTTCTTCTCCTTAGCCCAGGTAAGACCAGGGGCGGATTGAGTGAATTGGGGGCCCCAGGCAAAATGTTTCTACATTTTTCATGTACATGTTATAATGGCTTTCTTTCTTGTTGTGGGGGGGGGACCAAATGATCAGTGAGAGCAGGACGAATGTGTCACGTTTTAAACTCAACAAAATAGTAAAATACATTTATCAAGAGCATGCTCACAGATGAGAACAAAACAGTGTCGGATGAAGTGGATTAGAGCCCTGCACAGGCCTCAAATATAGGCCTTTTTTCCCCTTTTCCCCCCCAAAAAAGCTTATACTACTGTTTCAGCTATTAAAATTGTTCAGTTGTGTATGTAATGAAAAAGTGATTATTTCGTTTAGTTTTTTTTTATAAAGTAAATTTAGAAAAACTTTTGGAGCACTTTTTGTTTGTTAAATGCAAGTTGGTGTTTGTTTGTTTTTTAAATAACGGCCAGTGGTAGACAGTGAATTGATCATAGCCTATATGTTTAATCAATTTAGCCTTCTCAAATCATCAGGACTTGCCTAAAATAAAATCTATATATAAAACAGTTCAAGCATATAACAATGTTAGTTTAAATGTTTAACCTATATAAATGTGCATATCCAATCGTTTGTGCGGAGAGTGGAAGCTGAAGCTCTGGAGTACATGGAGGCGCCATCATTTGTATTTTTTTCTAACAGTGGAAACAAATTAAAATATGCAGTCATTTTTGCTCATAAAGGTAAGAGTAATAAATCATTCTAAACTGTAAAGGGTCTAGTTTTATTTGTGTGCACTCACAATATCAACAAAACGTTGTGCTTTTATAAAATAAAGAAAACAAACGCTTTCTGCCGTCTCGGTCTTGAACAGGAGCGCTTCACAATGATGAACCTAAACTCAGCGAATTGTCTCACAGACATGATTAACATTATATAGAAAGCTTTAAATTATTACTTTAAAACAAAATAATTCAAATCGAAAATAGAAACTCTTTCATTATGTAATCCCTGCATTTCTCTCTAAAGGCACATCCAATGAGGAGATGGCCAGTCATTGTTTTCATCACCAAAATTGATGAATGTCTAAAATATAAAAAATAAGGAAAAGCCTAAAACAGGCCTGATTATAATTTGTATTTTATTTTATAATTCCATATAAAAATTCCGTACAATTAAAAAATAAAACACAAATTATAATGGCATATATGTAAAACTTTGTCCTATAACTGTAGCCTATAGCTGCTTATATTTTCTGATTTTTATGTTGCTCTGTTCTGAATGTAACCTTGAATGTAGCTTGAATGTAAACATTGTCATGAATTCGTTGCATTCCCATTTGTGAAATAGTCAACAAATTAATTGTTGTAGGCTAACCCGATCTCATGAAAGTGCATATAGCATGATTTTCTACTTCTATTTGGCGTAATATTTCTATGCAGAAATTGACTTTGGCATGCAAAAGACTGATAAATTCATAATTAATCTCATGGCTGGTTCAGTCGACAGAAATACGGGAGACACAGGCCTATAATAACCGCTGAAATGTTTGAGGGCAAATCTGAGGTCAGTCTGAGTGCTCATGGTACGCACAGTGCGTACAGCCGTCCTTTATGAAAAGCATTTTAGGGGGCCCTTGGCTTTTGGGGGCCCAAGGCGGTCGCCTACCTTTGCCTGATTGGTAAGTCTGCCCCTGCGTAAGACACCACTCAACTTTGTGTTAACATGCTTGGATACAGCACTCTGTGAACAGCCCGCTTCTTTGGCAATGAATGTTTGTGGCTTACCCTCCTTGTGAAGGGTGTCAATGATTGTCTTCTGGACAACTGTCAGATCAGCAGTCTTCCCCATGATTGTGTAGCCTAGTGAACCAAACTGAGAGACCATTTTGAAGGCTCAGGAAACCTTTGCAGGTGTTTTGAGTAGATTAGCTGATTGGCATGTCACCATATTCTAATTTGTTGAGATAGTGAATTGGTGGGTTTTTGTTAAATGTGAGCCAAAATCATCACAATTAAAAGAGCCAAAGACTTAAACTACTTCAGTCTGTGTGCATTGAATTTATTTAATACACGAGTTTCACAATTTGAGTTGAATTACTGAAATAAATGAACTTTTCCACGACATTCTAATTTATTGAGATGCACCTGTACTGTCCACTGTACCAAATTCAAAATCCATTTAATTAATTTAACCTCCTATAGAAAATAAAAGTCAGTAGATACATTTGAGAAACTGATTTGATGGGCAAAATATTTTTAAAAAGTCCTTCCGTAAAGCAAATGGACATTTAAAATAGAAGCCCATGTGCCTCTAGAGGACATAAGAGGAACTTCAAGTTTCTTTAAGATCCATATTTCCGTATTTGACAGTTTCAAACAATATCCCTGAACTAGGTTTTATCTTCATATAACAGTAAATCGGTCAAAATCTCAATATGCAAATTAATTAGGAATATGTTACAACATCAGCAAGCATCAATACTTCCCCTTTAGAAAGACAAATGCAAAACAAGTGCATTGTTACAACATCAAAAGCCTGAGAGTGAGAATAAAACAATTTAGGAAGACCTTATCATAGGCATATCAGCTGAGCACACAGCTTAACAGTGAAACAGCCTGGAAGCAAACAATGAGTTTAAACACTCACTGATTGAGAATCAGATAGCAGGGATCACTGGAGTAAACATCAATAATGCAATGCAGTACTTGGCTCTCTCAACCCACCATTTCCTTTGGTTTATATTCTGGTTTTCCTATGGCAAGGGTCGGGTTAAAAGGTTAAGAGGAAGACAAGAGCAGCATGCATAAAACGTCCATCTCCCAATTTGGAGATCTCAACCTCTGTGAGGTGAGTGAACCCAGGGCAGCCGCTTCCAGGCACACACTGTTAAATATTATTCACACTTAACGTTTGGAATTAAAATGCTACTGGTTAACAAAGTCAAGGTCTCTCTGGATGGGGGTACATGTTTTGAATTATATTATTATCCTCTATTTTTGGGATATTTTTAGAAAAAAAAACTTGAAATTCTTACTAAATGTAATACTTTATTTAAATAAAACTGTTTCACTGCTTATTAATATTGGGGGAAAATTCTGCCATGTTAACAGGTGTGACCAAAGTCATTTGCAACCAACATGCAGAAGCATGCAGGAAGCCTTAGTTACATCCAATGCAACTTTCATTTTATTAAAACATTATAAATGTTTACAATTAAATGAATTATAAATTTTAACTTTTATTGAAATTCCTATAACCATATGAAAGCAGCATAATAACAAAATGTAAAATTTTAAGAACTTGGCACATGTTTTAAACTAGATTTTTGAAAAGATATTTTCTTTATACGTAATTGACCCATGAAATATTTTCACAACACATTACTTTCAAATAACATTAGAGATACGTAATGAAAAGACAATTCAAGGAATCAGGTGTGGGTTGACGTAAAAATGTTAGACAGATGCCATTTTTCTTGTAGATTCTTGTAAACTCTAAGCATACGAAAGTACAAGAAAAGGGCACAGGAGCAGAATTGAATGAGAAACTATTAAAGGCAATAAAACTGAGTGATTTATGGTGACTGCTGTGGCATGTGCTCCCCTGCAGGGTTAAGAGTGAAGAAGTGGAGCAAGCAAGTTGAACCAGGACTTCCAGTAGGCCTTCAACTCCACTTCAACCAGCCTTGCTTCTCGTGAGAACTGTGAGCTTTTTTTTGGTAGGGGTGTGAGGAAATAATTGTCCTCAGAATAAACATCTGAACAGTGCCTTTGGGCATGCAGTCACATTTAAAGCAACCTGAAAATTCAGATGAGCTCACGACAGTGTGAGGCTTATTGATGCATTTCTCTCTGTAAAGAGAGGACACATTCTTTAAAATAAACATTCATGGCATTGATGGTTCCATGAAGAACACTTAACATCCATGAAACCTTTTCAATCCACACAATTCTTCAGATTGTAAAATATTTTTCAAATTAAGAAAATATGGTTCTTTTAACAACTGCTCATGACAGCATGAGTCTTACTGATGCGTTTGACTCTAAAAGAGAAGTTACATGAATGTTCTTGGCATCTATGGTTCCATGGAAAACGTTTAAGATCCACAGAACCTTTCCACTGCACAAAAGGTTCTTTATAGATGTTCTTTTAAGAACTGTTCACTGAGAGGTTCTTTGCAGAAACCAAAATGGTTCTTCTAGGCCATTGCTATGAAAACCCCCTTTTGGAACCTTTATTTTTAAGAGTGTAGAACATTTTGTTTTTTAAACTGTAATAGTTTTCAAATGTTGCATCCTTGCAACTTTTCAAGCATCTACACCTTTTTCATAATACTTCTTTTGAATATAACACCTAAGTGGCTTATGCAACTGCCAATTGAATAAAACAATCGGCCACCGTTCTGAATGATCTCCATCTTTATTGCCCAAGACAATGTACTGTAGTCTAATCAGGCGAGGTCCACCCATTCTCATACTTGGTTATGATTCTTATCCCATAGCAACCTACCTCACTAACCTTTCACATGGCGGTTGCCGGCCCAATGTTGCTCATACACACATATAGACACAGCTGCAGGGGATAAATGCTTGAAATGAAAACGGCAAACTGCAAATCCATCTAGCTTTGCTTTAGATGATCCTCCCATGGGTTTTCATGAGGTCTGGTCACAAGAGAGTTCAGGGAGATGACTGACAGCAAAGGAGAGCTAAGTATTCTCATTACAACCATCATCTAAAGTTTCACCCAGCATTTGAAGGATAGAGGGATGCAGGTGTTTTCGACCTGCCCAGTGAACGGACTTTAAACTTCTTACATGTCACAACAGAGAGCTTATAGAACCTTAGAACTGTAGTGGCTATTATAATTGATGACAGCCATTTCAGTGCCTCTCTTTGGACAATGGAGATGAAATAACGGCTGCCCCCAAGCGCATATTCATCTTATTAAACGTGATACCATATACTGTGTAGTCCTTCATCACAATAATGGGATTAGGAATGCTACATTCCAAACCACTAAATTGTTCTAAACCAGGTGCGAATGGCCTTAAAGTTTGTTGAGTGATCTTGTAATTGAAGTGGACAGCCAGTGGAGTGAAAGAGGTTGACGTTAGTCATCTCAGATTCATTCTTACAGGTTAATGGTAATCGTAGCCGGACATATGATTTAGGGTTAATGCTGGCCATTTTTAAATTGCGATTATGTGCTGGAGCTTTGTGACTAGTTAAGTGCCAATCACTGTAGGCAATGAAGTCTTTGTCCATTGTCCTGTGTTAAGCTTCCAGGCATTCCATCCTCAGGCATTGTTCAGGTGTTAAGTGCCTTGACATTGAAGTGAATGAACTACTGAGGGGAGAGCTTCTTTATTGTTTGAAGAGAAGAGACCATTCCTCACTGATATCAGCCGAGGGAATCATTGGTAATAAATAATAAAACAAAGGATGGCGCAGGCTGAAAGCAAACCTGGTGAAAAAGAGTGAAGCCATTAAAAGCTGTGGGTCGTGAAGAAAGACTAATTGCCACCTGCGAGCGTGTGCTTGGCAGAAAACTGCAAATAAACGGCCTGTCACACGCGGGGCTGCGATGCTGACCCCACATTTCCACGAAGAAACCCAGTTCTGAACAAATTTTAAGATTTTAGAACATTTCAATGAGGAATATGTTTTTTTTGTGCACTTAACAATACATACAAGGTCGGTTTTCAGTTTATCCATAATTAAAATCACATTATAATTCATTACATCACTCTTGATGTTACATACATATCAAATTTAGATTAATCTGTATTGTACACATTTCACAGATCGACACAAAGTTTGCATATTAGCCTCAACCTTTCACAGAACTGGAAGGTACCTTTGGAAGGTACAAGTTGCAGAACTGAGCACTTCTAAGGATAAAATATTCATTCAGTTTTCCAAAATCTGAGAAGCTCGTGCCATCATATCCATTTGCAGACCACTAATGTTGTATAATTATTTTAGTAAGTTTTATCTAAAATTCTATCTTAAATTCAATCTAATTAGAATAAAATTGCATTAAAATACCACTAATAATACCTAAAATCCTAAATGTATTCATTGTGTACATAGTACATAGTTTAATAAATTGGATGGTTTGATAAAGTAAGTAGAGAAAGTCTAAAGATAAGACATCATAAATGAGTCAGTATAGCAAAAGAGAAAGAGCGAGTGTATGGTTATACATGGATGGATGGATGGCTGGATAGATAGATAGATAGATAGATAGATAGATAGATAGATAGATAGATAGATAGATAGATAGATAGATAGATAGATAGATAGATAGATAGATAGATAGATAGATAGATAGATGCCAATATTCAAAAGCCTACTTGAATGCCTTGTTCAAAAAACAAAATCGGCAATTACACAGAAATAACTGACTAAGAGGCCAGTGCTCCTTGCCAACACAAGCTGGCCGAGGATAAATGAGCTCTAGTATGAACCAGTGAAGTGCAGCTGGGTCATTAGGGCAGCCTGATATATGAAACGTATTGAGTGCTGCGGTTCCCAGACTTTACCAGCAAACTGGGAGCAATTTTCATAATGAACATGTGAGGGGGAAGCAGGTGTGAATCACATTTGAAAATCAAGAATAATGAAAACTCGATCAATTTAAGCCTACAGGCCACCCACACTTTGGTAGAAGCCGATAAACAGTAACCCTCTGTAGCTTCTCATCTAGAATCATATCGCTTGAGTCTCTAAGTTCAGGTCAGGTATCCACCACACATCTCTAGCTGGACAAAGCATCCTTTCTTTTCCCAACTGCAGGGAAAGCAGGACTCCCATGGCCAATGCTTCCAGAGTCTCATTAAGCCATCAGCAGTGGGGCCGATAGAGGTGTAACCTCTCCGGTATGACCCCATGGCTTTATACCCCACACCTGGAGCAGACCACACAGGGCAAACAGCCAGAGTGAGCGAGGCAGCCAAACTTGTGATGATTTCAGATAACCACCGCTGATGAGAATGAGCGAGTATACTAGCAAGCTCTGGAAGTATTAACCAAATAACACATCTTAGGGTGGGACGAGGTCATACACATCCACCAACATCGATGCACACCCACAAAAACCCTCTCTTTATTCCCTGAGTTAACCTGGAGAGAAGGGGGGGTTCAAAGCAAACCGGAGGGCTTGTAATCCTACCTAAGCATGAGATCTCTCTTGAAACACAACCAAAAAAGAAAGCGAAGGGAGGGGGAAAACCTGAGGCTAACCCAAGCAGCAAGTCAGACAACAATAAAAAGTCGACAGCCTATATTTAACTGTGGTGGGAATTTGGTGAGGAGTATACAGGAACACTTTGAATGCATGATGAAGGTCAGGTGGGTCTGCACTTCCTCAACAGACTGTGCAGTGAGTCCGCACAACTGTTTTCTCCCCCCAATGTCGACGGACAAGGAGGGAGATAAGCATTGTTTCCCAAAACAATGGGCCACTTCCAATAGCGACAGACTCTCAGAGATTGGCACTCGCGTACTGTGTGAATACAGTGTGTGAAAGTAAGAAAAGCTGTTGAAAACTCTAGAAACGGAAGGTTGTGAGAAAAAAAGAAATGTCTTGGCTTTAGGAATGAGAAGATAGACTGTGAACACTCCAAACAAACAATGGCGAGTGGTTTTGTAGCTTCAGTTTAACAGCATTCATCAAAACATAACGCAAGGGTGGCGATCTGGACGGTTTCAATTTTTTGAAGATTTATGTGAGATTCAAGTAGAACTGCAAAACCAGACATTTGAATACTGGCATTAAGGTGGTGCTCTATCTATCTATCTATCTAATTCAGAAATCCAAAAATGGCTGTTTTTATGAGTGAGTCATTGAGTCATTCACTCAAGCAATTAATTCTAAATTAACTAAGGGACTCTATTTATGAGTGAGATCAACATCAACACTCATGTGATTATTGCTTAAACAGCACTAAAAATCTACAATAGAAATGTAACCTCAAAGTTGATAAGAATTCCATATGAATTTCTGCTTCATTAAATTTAGTGCTACTTTAATAGTTCATTTTTCATCTAGATTGCTCTCTATACATCATGCCCATCCACATTCTGCACTGGCAAGCATAGGAGAACATTGTGCCACACAGCTAAGCTTGTCATATCTTACTCCAGCCGTCCCACTCAAGGCTTGATGAGGTTTCATCACTGTTTTGACCATACATCAAACATCCAGCAATGAGCATTTCAAACAGCATTTTGTGTTGAAGCCATGATCACAAATTTATCTAAGCCTATATGCATTTCAGACTGAATATGATTTCAATGCATTACTGATTGTTCTAAAATGCAACAAAGCCTATAGTTTGAAAAAGAGGTCACTGAAATATTTGCTTTCTGTGCCGATATAGTAAAAAGATTAACCTTTTGATGACTTGGTGCACTTTGTGAATAGGGGCCTGAATAGGATATCAGTTTTCTGATAAGGGAGTCATAAAACTACAAAGACAGGGCTCAGTTGAGTCAACTTTTCATCAGATCACGAGATTTGACACAAAATGGCCTTTAAGAGGCATTCAATGCAATGCATCTGATTTATGTGAGGCTTTCACAATGCTTTGAAAAGAACAGAGTGACAGAATGAAACAAGGAGAACTTATAGTGCTTTGAGGCTCAAGTGAAAGTCAAGTGCTTCTTGAAACTAACAAAAGGTTCTTAGTCATGCAAATGCTGCATGAATCAAAACAGTTCCCTGAAAGATAACATTATATGTCTAAATAAGTACTAAAAATGCTACAAATATCAAAGCAACCGATCGCCCCTGTCTTGGATGTCTTTGTTTGCTTTGCAAAGGCACTGAAATGATGTTTCTCACTCACTGACCTTAAATGAAGCAGGGTCGGACAGAGCGAGAGCTTGTCTCCTCAGTTTCGCAATAGTCATCTGACATTGCTTGCACAGATCTGGCTTAGTCTCGTCCCTATCGGATTCAGAGACGCTCACGGCTCCTGCGCCTTCAGGTGGGGGTCTGTTGGCACACCTTTCCTCCTCCGCTGACAATCTCTTCCTCGGGCTCAGCTCAAGAGAGAGTGAAGACTCTCCGCTCGAACAGCCTTCCACCTTTATGAAAGACAACAAAATCAAGATGCAGAAAGACCCCATATATATATATATAACATCTGTCAAAAACAGCTAATTATACATGTAGACCATACAGTTAACTGCATATTACTTATTGTTTATTATATTAATAACAATTCTATGTAGCTTTACTTTTTTTAAATATACACGTAACATAAAAGTGTGATTTAACTTTCTAAACTTGTTGCAAATTACTTAATGCACAAACAGCAAGCTTGGGGATCCAAATAGAATTGCTGTAACTTCTCAGCATCGGCTGTTTATTAGAGGACTTACAGTTGACCGGCTGATCTGGAACTCCCCTTGCGCATGAGTTAAATCCATCATCTCGGGATAAATGATCAAAACGCGGACATCTAGTGCAGTTTATTGCGTTTCTACTTGTCTACACACATTGATTAGGAACACAGTTCATGGATAGTCAGTGGGAGCGCAAAGGAAAAAGCACAACTCAATCCCCGTGGAGTTTTGCTTTTGCTTTAGTTCCATGACGACGCGCGTATGCGGGAGTGAAGTTTTACTGCTGTCAATGTGCGCGGCTCGGTCACTTGGTTGGAGGGGTGGAGCTGCAGCATTCAATAGATGTTCAGACACTGTTATGCTGTTTCAGAGAGTTTAGACTGCGTTTGCACAAACAAAACGTGAAAATAAAGTTGATTTCAATGAATTAGCGAATTGACCGTTTAATGCATGCTGTGTTTTGTAATAAGGGGTGTGCGTTAAAGAACTGAGTAACTCATGTAAACTAATCAAAATGTTCAGACTGTATAAAATCTCCATGTACTGCATGTCTGATAACGGTCCATACTTTCTTTTCTTTCTTTTTTTGTATTATTGTAAGTTAACAGCCTGTACATTTATCTTACCAATTTGTATGTCTGATAAAAAGACAAATTTAAAAAAAATGCTTCCAACATAAATTACGTCATCTTTTATGTTACAGTTCACTTGCGTCGACTGTGAGATTAGGGGTCTGTTGGAGTCTTTTGCTTATTACTCTGGCGCCACCCACTGGTATTTGACTTAACTGCATCTTGCAAACCTCTCGGTGTGCAATAAATTGTGGGAATGTTTGAATATTGAATTACTCATCTCTAAATATTTTATGTTGATGATGTATATGCTGGGATCACGTGGCATTAAATTGCAACCCAAATACTGTCAATCTCCTGCTTCAAAAAATAAATAAAAAGTCCTTTGTCTGTGACAGCGCAACTAGTCCAATAAACTACCAATAACGGACCATTTAACGTGGGCGAAGAAAACTGCTAAATCTGCTAACAGAAATGTGGCTTTTTTTGGTGACCGTCTATAATTTGTGTAGACTCTGAACTCATCACTTAATCTCTAAAAGAATCTTTATTTGAACATCATTAATTGTGTGTTTTATGTGCACCTTAATAGTGCTTTATTGACACATCTGACTGATGTTTTGGCTTTAATTCCCTCTTATTTTTATGTTTTAGACGGAAAACTTCAACTTAGTTGTAGCGCATTTTTATAACCGAGTTGAATTACTGAAATCTTATGATCGCTGAAAAACTAATCGAGCACAAAGTTCACTATCGGATGCAAAAAGTTCAAAATGAAGGGCTTTATCTGATGTACTTACTCTATTGTAATGTAATGTATTTTGGATGTTTTTAGGGAAGTTGCTAAAAGCGCCATTGATGGATGAGAGCTGTTCGTGGTGCTGAAATGAACAAACCGCTACACATTATAACCAATGAAAACTTAGTATTCATATTTGCGAACCCCAAAATATCATAGCCTTAAATAGTAGCCTACAATACTTTTTTTAAGCAGAACAACCCACGTGTAGTCTAATGAGCTCTACATGCGTCAACTTGTGGAGTCTTTTGTCCGTTCTCAAAGGCTTACCTTGGCTTTTCGTTTTAAAAGATGACTAGTAAATCCAAAAATGATGTCAGCGTCCACGAAAAACGTCCCCAAGTCAATCAGGCTGGGCTTCTGCTTGTCCGACCCAGATGACTCATTAGAGTTTTGTAAATCCATCGTGCAGCTGCGGATATATTTCCTCGCCCAGCTTACAGTAAACATACAGAAGTCACCGCAGCGCTCTGGAGTTCCGAGTCATTTTACAGCTGGTTATCTCTGATTCCAAAGCAGTGTCATGGTCTTATATCCAGAGGTTCCCTCTCAGGTACATCCGACTGTTGACTCATTTAGATCGTCCGGTTTCTGTTCCAAATTACTTGCCGCATATAAAATCATGCATCCAAATGTTGACACTCGTAAAAGCACGCAAGAACCCCATACAATCCATAAATGATCCATGCGCTCCTGGCATACCTCCTTGTGGGATAGGCTGTCCACGCCTTGTCTTGGCTACACTGCAAGTCTAGGAGTGAACTCGCGCGAGCCTGTTGAGGAGACTACCTTGAACAACTCTCTCTCTCTCTCTCTCTCTCTCTCTCTCTCTCTCTCTCTCTCTCCGCTCTGACATCCTCGTGGCTAGTGTGTCTCTTGCGCTTGATGCTCATCCAGTGTGCGCTGCTCGCTGCAATTCCTCGCAATTCCTCATTCAGTGCAGATAAGGGTGCTTAAATAATGATTGCTTCATTTTTTTATTCATTTTTTTTTTTTTACGAGCCTCAGTTTTCAGAGTTTTTCAATTTGATGAAAAAAATGTGCTCACACTCAGGCCATCTTCATCTGAACAGATTTGGAGAAATGTAGCATTACATCACTTGCTCATCAATGGATCCTCTGCAGCGAATGGGTGCCGTCAGAATGAGAGTATGAAAAGCTGATAATCCAAGTAATCAAGCAAGACTCAAGCCCATCAATTAATTGTCTTGTGGAGTGAAAAGCTGGGTGTTTGTAAGAAACAAATCCATCAAGACATGTTTTAATATAAAACCGTTGTTTCTGCTAAAATATGAGTCCTCCATCCATAATTTGCTTTCTCCAGTGAAAAAAAAGTTGTCTCTTCTGAATCAGGGGAGAAATATGCAGAGATCAAGCACCATTTACAAGTGAAAACAGTCCAAAACTGTTCTAAACAAATATGTTGGTGGATTTTGATGTGGTGTGATTTTGAACAGATGATGGACTGTAAGAAGCGTTATCATGGATTCACTGGAGGAAGCGTTATTATGGATTATGGTATTCGGGGCCAGAAGCGACTTTAAATTTAAGACGTCCTAATGACGAATTTGTTTCAAACACGCAGCTTTTTGCTTCAAACGACATTATTTGATGGATTGGAGCCGTGTGGATTACTTCTGATTTATTGTGATGTTTTCATCAGCTGTTGGGACTCGCATTCTGACGGCACCCATTCGCAAAGGAAGCATTAGCGAGCAAGTGATGTAACGCTAAATGTATCCAAATCTGTTCCGATAAAGAAACAAACTCATGTACACCTTGTATGGCCTGAGGGGGAGGTATTTTCAGCAAACCTTCATTTTTAGGTGAACTTTTCCTTTAAAACTTATGTTTATAATGAGATCCCATATATCATTTCTATGAGAGTTTTTGATGGAACTTGTGTGCAGGAGACAATATAATCTTCTCATGTTTTAATAGATGAACATAGATAAATATGTCATATAATTAACTATTTTATTATTTATTTACTGGAAAGCACGATCTAGCTTTAAAATGACAACTGTAATCTAAAAGTAGAATGCTTGCCCTTATTTTTATTTATTTTCTTTTCTTTTCGTTTCATTTATTTATTTACGAAATAAAACATTTTTTATAGCTTTGTTGAGTGGCGATTTCAAAGGCTCATTTCAAAACTTGCCATTATTTTTGAACGCCAGATCCTTCAACGCCAAAGCGGATCCACCAAAAGGCTCCCTGGTGCGTGCTTTCTGAGCAGCCGAATGCAAAACCATTCCGCTTAAATACGAAGCTTAATGCGCTAGATAAAGTCGGTTATTTGCTGGGCTTTGAAAGCCGAACACAGGACATTACTGCTGCCCTCTTAATAAAAACTCTTATCTCGAGCATACAGAGGAGCATGCTGTAGATAAGCAGGCAGGCATTATTGCAATAATAGCCTATACTCGTTCCTGTAGACTGTCTTTTGAAGGAGTGGGGTTTTGTCGGTCCGATTAAAGGGAATTAGGCAGTTGACTGTTGACAAGTCTGATTGTAAATTGGAAGTGATATTGGCTCATCAACTTGGCCCAATATACAAAGACGTGGGTTGCATTGATAGCCAGCGCGTGCAAGCAGTGTTTCAGATTAGTTTGGATGGGGAAGGTGGTCGCTCATGCATTAGACCTTTAAGGCCTCATCATTACAATCCATTGTAAAGATGATTTACCACGTACACAAGCCTTTCTCTCACTCTCCTCTCCGGGATAGCGCAGGGTTACCCCGACACGATCATGATATTCGCAGATCGGGTCTCACGGGAGTGCTGCTGGACATCTGCTGCCCTTGAGTATGTGCGCAAATCGCTCCGGGCTCCTCATTAAGACTGTTGAAATATCTTCCACTCTAACTCAAAATACTGAGCTCGGCCAGTGGGGTGCAAGACGGAACGTTTAGCGAATTGTTAGACGCGCCTCTGAGATCAAGAAGAAAGAAAGCGACTAGCGCCTGTGAGGAGTCGGATAAACAGAATAACTGATTGGACTGAACGCTCATGAATTATGTATCAACAACAAGGGACAGCGAAATATGGCTCCATTGAAGCATTCGAGAGGAGCGAGTTTTTGGAGTGAATTATAGGAGGAGCCATTAAGGCACAAACGAAAGATTGGGGGGATCTTGAAAATTGCATGTGCGTATTGAAAATTACAAGTTTTAGCCAAAACATTGGCATTAAAATGATACAGAAAAAGCGCGACAAAAGTCGCCTGTGGTCGCTGCAGCAACAGTATAATCCGCATGAGCAGTTTCTGTTAGTACATCCATCATAATTAATATTCTATAGGCCTATACTAAAAAAAAAAA
>NW_015505883.1:761999-785517 GCF_001515645.1 Sinocyclocheilus grahami | reverse complement strand
TTCAATTTTTTGAAGATTTATGTGAGATTCAAGTAGAACTGCAAAGCCAGACATTTGAATACTGGCATTAAGGTGGTGCTCTATCTATCTATCTAATTCAGAAATCCAAAAATGGCTGTTTTTATGAGTGAGTCATTGAGTCATTCACTCAAGCAATTAATTATAAATTAACTAAGGGACTCTATTTATGAGTGAGATCAACATCAACACTCATGTGATTATTGCTTAAACAGCAGCTGGTCATTCAGCTAGTTTTAGCTGGTTAGCTGGTCTCCCTACCATGACCAGCTAAAGTGGTCAAAACGCCTCTAAAACCAGCTATAAACCAGGCATGCTGGAAGACCAGCTAAAACCAGCCAACAAGCTTAGGCTGGATTCTTTTCTCTCTTTCTTTAAAGCATGGAAATGATTCAAAATTCCTTGTTTTTTGTTTAGTTTTTTAATGACACAATGAAAACAGTTGTATAATCTGCAGCATGATCAAATAACATTTAATAGTTTTGCCCTTTTTATTATTAAAACGATTGTACTGTTATGTAAACTGGCATGCCCTTTGATATTTTGTCATTTGTTTTGCTCTGTCAAAACAAATGCCAGAAAACTCTGCCAGAGCATGGGTTAATCTTAAAGGGATCCCTTTAATTTGCAATTCATGAGATGTTTCTCCAGTCCCCTCTATTTTGCCCCTCTTGATTACAAGACACATGCACAATCGATTTGTCCACAAACAGTCTGATATGTGTACAGTGGGCGTGTGATGCACAGCTTGGAGCCTCTCTGTATGGTTTCGTCGGGCTCTTTAATTAAAAGCAGGGTCACAGGTCGGTCTTCTGCCTGCTTAATGAACTGAGGAAACTGTTGAGACGCGATAATTGTGACTATTGATTTGCATGACAGTTTGTGCTCATCTGTGTTTGTTCGCTCTCGTTACCTAGTCGTGCCGTTGTCAAATCTTAAGACAAAGTGTTAAATCTTAAGACACGGACAATTTAATCATGTGGTCAAGCGAAGACCGAAAATGGTCCCCAAGAGACTTAAGAGCTTCAGCACCACGGACAGCACACCACTGACGACACACACCGCAGCTACCGGTCAGTTTGCTGTGTGACTGTCCTGTCACCCTGTAGATGGGGAGAGGGTTTTGAGGGGGCACGAAGCTTATATGTTTATAATGAATAGGCTAAATGAAAATGCGTGTTACGCAGCTGATTACAAGTCAGTGTTAGAAGTATTAAAAGTTACACAGGGAAACACAAGATGGCACAAGAGAGAAAGACTTTAAAATAGAGGCTTTAAATGTCTTTAATGTGTCAGACGGGCTCATACACATGATGTAAAAAATATATATAATAATAATAAAACAGATAAATGAATAAAAATGCAGAAAAAATGTAAACGGAAACTCTAATAGACTGTAATTAGGACTAAGCCTATACCAAACCAATTGCTAGTAAATTTCACAAACAGTTACAAACAAACAGCAATTAACACATTGAATTAAACGTGAAAATCCGAAGTAGACAGTCACATTGGTGGTCACATTGTCAAGTAATTTGTCCCAAGTTTAACTGTAGGTTAGAACATGCACCTCTAAACCTCAAAAACCTCAAAAATTATTAACAAATGAAGTCCAACCTTTACGCGCAAGAGAGTGAGTGCGTCAGAAGAATAATGCCGCATAATCCCACCTCAAGCATTTGACTGGCACCTGCTCAGACATTTGAAAAGCTGTTAAACATGTATAGATCTAAGGAATCGTCACAAATCATATGATCATGTCATCTTTGTTCTAGTGTCTCCCTGATCAAGTGGTCCTAAACATTTCACAATTTTGAGATAGAACTGTTGAACTGTTAAGAACCACTGCACCAGAGAGACCAGAAGAGACCCCACGGCATCCACATCTGAAGCTGTCCAGGACCTCCTCTTCTGCTACAGCCGGGACAGCTGTCCATGATGCGTGATGCGTTTGGAAACATCACGACGGAATGGAACGGAAAGTCTTAACACGTGTTTCTAGGAGTTGAATTGTGTTTAAAGTAAAAAATAAATAAAAAAAGCAACGCTCATGGTAACGCAACGCTTACAGCCTGACAAGCAGCTAGATGCAACGGCAAAATCATAGACCAACAACAATAAAAAATGTAAAAAAAAAAAAAACACCTGGTGTGTGAACGACATCTTAACGTAGCTTGCGCCATAACTTCGGAAAGATGTTTCTTCTTTAAAAAGCAATCTCTTAATAAAAAAATATCTCGTGGAGCACCTGGTTCACGTCCCCATCCGAAATAGCTAAGCGTTCTTTGACGATAAAAGTCTGATTCAAAAGAGTAAACAGTTCTTCTGGAACGGTCTCAGCTCGTCGATAGACAACTTGGGTGTGCTGTAAGCTTTTTATACCAAAGGTGCGTGTACAGTTCACACTGGGCTTTTGATTCAGACTGGAATGACGACTCTTCAGGTCCGACCGGCTTTTCTGGGTTCCTGGGCAAAAAGAGCAATCTGCACCGCATCTTCCACGTCCGTTTTACCTATACACTCTTAAAAATAAAGGTGCTTCAAAAGGTTCTTCACAGCGATGCCATAGAAGAACCATTTTTGGTTCCACAAAGAGCCATTAGTCAAAGGTTCTTTAAAGAACCATCTCTTTCTTACCTTTTTATAATCTGAAGAACCTTCTTTCACCACAAAGAACCTTTTGTGAAACAGAAAGGTTCTTCAGATGTTAAAGGTTCTTTATGGAACCATTTAGACAAAAAGGTTCTTCTATGGCATCGTGAAGCACCTTTATTTTTAAGAGTGTAGGCTGTTAAGTTTAGTCAATACATAAATCCTCACTCTTTATCATCAGTATGGTCCTGTCAATAGTGGCCCCAAAATGTATTTGGACACTTAAGCATCACTTGAATGTTAGTGTATTAATTAAATAACAAAATATCAAACCAAGTAGCAGCACACATATTGCACTACTCTTTGACAACCAGAATTTGTTCAAATACTTTTCTATTGTTATATCACTTTAATCCTAAAAGGAGTGGGTCTATAAACTTTTGTAAAATATATTCAGTTTGAAAAGTGTGCTATGTGTTATATCATGTAAAGCCCAAATTATGACATACGCTCGAGAAATATATTAATTCCACAATGCTCAGGTCTTTTGAACCATCAGTAGCATTCCATAAGTGTAGGCTGGTATTTAGATATTCTGGTGATCAAAGGGTGGAAGATTTCAATCAAATATCATCAGATGTGGTTTTTCTTCATAACTGGGTTTTGAGGAAACAATATTTAACTTTGCTTTGCTGATTATATTAAGAAAAGATTTGAGCTTTTCTCCTCTATTTTATATTTTTTAGGATTTTATTTATTTTTGATCTTACTTTTATTGTTTCTCTAGTGCTTAAATGCTTTGTGTCATTATTGTCTGTTTCTTTTAGCCTTGTGAAGCACTTTGGTCAACACCAGTCGTTTTTAAATGTGCTATACAAATAAACTTGTATTGTATAAAATAAAAAAAAATAGAATTTAAGTAATTCATTCTGAAAATGTACTTTTGTCTTTGTGCTTAACACAAAATCAAACATCAGCTTGCAATATGCGTGGGGTTTTTTGTATATATATTTTTTTATATGTATATTTTGGTCTTTTTGCTTAAAACATTATCTATATGCAAATAATGTTGAAATTAGAAACTGAATTTTCTCTAGTAAATCATTTTGTACTTGTATTTTTTGAACATCAAAGCATATTTAAAACAACTGACATCTCACTAAATTAATATTCGTTTTGGTTAACAAACACATTGTTAGTTAATAGCTATCATACACGTTGATAGTTATTAAAATTGATTATTATATATTAACTGTCAGTATTACTGTGAATGCTGTAAACATTAAGCAGACAGCACTTATCTTTACACTACCCCAGACAAAAACAACACTTTTTTCATATTATTTTCAAATCTGCAGTTGCAGTATAAAATTACCTGAAAAATATGCTTTTATGAAAAATATTGTTTTTATGATTGCTTTACAGTGAACATCACAATGCATTCAAATCCAGCTGCTTATTGTTGCAGAGAGATGGGAAAAACAATATGCCTTGTGCTTTTTTCCCCTTTTTTTTAAAGCTAGTTCTGCAAAAAATGAGAAACTGGACAGACAATAACGACAGGAAGAGACAGTAAGCAGGACGACCTCCTCAAGATCTTGTTGGACAAGCAGTGAACTTGTTTAACTTGCCGTTCTAGAGAAAAGACAGAAAAAGAACAATATAATCACACTTCTGAACTTTTAAAGTCAGCATGACCGCAGTTTAAGGGTTATTCATTTGTTCATTTATTGGTTTTCCTGCATTTTTAATAAAAACTAGTATATGTCACCAAAGAACACGTGCTTGTTCAATAAAGGGTTTTTTTCTATTTTTTTTGTATTATTATTATTATTATTATTTAACAGATACTTGGAGTTGTATGTTTAAATGGATTATTTATGGATTTATAGATTTGTATTGATTATTTTATATTATTTTAAGTTTATAGTTAGTTAGCCTGTAATAACAATTTTTGGTGACATGCATCCAAACCTGATGTGTGTGTGTGTGTGTGTGTGTGTGTGTGTGTATATATATTGCTGAAGAATGTATGTGTGTGTTTTAGAGAAACCATTTTTTCTAAATTCTAAATTAATTCTAAAAATGCAATGCTTTTACTTTTAGTTTTAAACCCTAATTATAATTGACTTTATATGAAAACAAGTTGTTTATCTAAATCATTCTTGTGTGATTGTACGTTCCAAACCTCAGTTTGTCACTAAGCAGCTTTCAGGAAGTCCACATACTCATTTTGTCTTTAGGCTTTTGCCTGGGAAAAAAAAGGCAAAATGCAATAAAAAGTCTATGAAAGGAAGCATGACAGCATTTTTAACATACTATATCTTAACATACACATTTGACATTTGCTTTGCACACACAAACTACACATTTCCATTTCCAATTAATCGCTTACTGAACACGTTTATCTGACTTTTAAGCCACTTACAATTGAGCATAGCATATTTGTAGCGCATATTTGTTTGATGTCTGTAACTCTACTCAGACAGCTTCATGAATGAAATGACAATTAAATCAATTGAAGTCACCTGTCAGTTGTAAACAGCACTGTTTAGTACACTACTATACTATTTGGTGGAAGAACCTATTATGATTATTATAAATAATACCCTTCAAGCATTCTTGCTTTTTATCATATTGTCATTTGGCCATCATTTGCTTTGACGACACAGTTCAACCACGAGTGCTTTACAGATCATTAGTGACACATTACAGCTGACTGACTGGAGGTTTAGTAGTCGACAAGACACTTGTTGCCGTGATTAGATCCAAATTCCAGGAATATCTTTGCTGTCTCAATGTAATCTTGTTTGGGAGCATTTTAAAAGTTCATGAAAGTCCCTGAATGACTGGTCAGACCTGAGTCAACACTACAGACGAAGGGGGGTAAGATGAAATGTGTGTGTTTGTGTGTGTGTGTGCGAGAGAGAAAGAGAGACCAGCGCAGCTCCATTCCTGTATCCTGCAGCTCATCACGGGAGAGGTGAGCTCCAGTCTTCCTCAGCACCTCCACAACATTCTTACACCAAGAGACATAGAAAAGTGACATATAGAAAGACAAATAAATTAGATTAAGTCTTATGAGTCATCTGTGGTCCTCTACCATTGAATCTGTGTAAAACTAACTACAGTTTTACATTATTCAGAGAATGTGAGTGGTGCTTGATCATGCAAAAGTTGCAAAAGTTGCTGGGTGAATTTGGAGAATTTGGCTCTCTTTTGGGTCACCATAGCAATCTCGTCTCCAGGGGCCAGTTATTCAAAAATCCCTTGTTTTGCTATCCATGATCAGGTTTTTAAAATCAAGACTGGATTGGATTACCCTGATCCACACTGGAAGAAAAGAAGAAAATGGACCAATCTATCTATCTATCCATCCATCCATCCATCCACATAGCTTTTTAATTTCGATATAAAGAAACGCTAAATTAGCTATAATAATGAAGTTAGTCGTTGTTTCATTTAATTTAATTAACATTGAACAACTTTAATGTTTCTTGTGATGTCTTTTTAAAATATGTATCATATTTTCTCTTATGTACTAAAAAGAATATCCCATAACATAACAATTTCTGCAGTCAGTCAAGCCAGTATGTGTTCTGCAAAGCAGCACTCTGGTGTCAAGTGAAAACACTATTTAAACAAAATCATTTCTTTTAATTTATTTTCTATGTTGAGTATTATTTACTTTTAGACAAATCTGAGACGTTTCAGATTTGTACGACATGGTAGTTTCAATGCAGATACAAATATTTCTAGATTATCTAATCTGGACTGCCAGTGATCTAAATGAGACTATATATCACAATGTAGGCTAGTATGTAAAGAACAACAGGTGGAACAGTCAACAGTGATTTAAAGACACAGAAAACAGCAAAATAAAAAGATGTTAACATCCGTTTTTAGTTTCTTTAAATTTCCCTCATCTAACAAATAAATAAAAATATGCATGCAATAAGGGGTGCAATTATTAGAAACTACTTTTGACTGGTTCATATCTGATGATTTTGTCATCATAATTAATACAGAGATAAATGGCAATCATCTTCATTTATTTGTTTATATTTTTTAATATACTGAAAGGCTAGAAACCTAATAATCATCTGCTCAGGTTTAATAAATCTCATCGCACACCGACGGCAGAAGTCTAGACATGCAGAGACAAGCAAGGACACCTGAGAAATCATTGTTAACTCATTTTAATACCAGCCATAGGATAAGGGTACAGCTATTAAGAGAGCATGACTTGAAATTTATTATGGGCCTTATTTATTACAGGCTTTATTAGAGCATTATAGCAAATTCAGTATAATGCAACTAGGTTTTTACATTTTAAAAAGAATATGCATGCCCAATGTGTCCAATGGTTTGGGTCCCTCTTTCAATGTAAGTCTATGGGATTTAGTTTTATTGTCCACCGGATGAAAGTCTAATCACTTAGAAAATTTGAACAATTATTAACAAAGACCACTAATTAAACCTTCTTATAAGTCTTATTAATCTTAGTAGTATGACTAGAAGTGGTACATAATTTGTACTAATGTGAAATAATGTAGCAGTTTTACGCAGTATCTGGGTGTAGTTGTTCGCTTATCTATTTCAGGTACTTCAGTCCTGAGTTTGGCCCTACCCAACCGACCTCTGACAAATCTGGTGGCAGTCACCCTTCCAGTTTGTTCTGTTTCTCTTCACTAGTCAGAGTATCTGCTAGACATGAAACTTGAATCAGGTAGGGCTGGTTTAGAAAACACACCTTTCTTTTCTCTTGTTCCCATTTTGTTTTAGATTTTTCCTATTAATTTTGACGTCTTTATTTTTTTTTAAAAAGGCCACCGATCCAAGCAATTTTTGTACACCCTAGAAATCCCGTCAGGAAATGCCACCCTGTGTCACTGCATATTTAAAGGGAAGTGTTTACCATCAGGCTCTAACAACTCGAAGCGAGACTGAAAGCTGCTCCCAGGTCAGTTGAACCTGTCATTGTTTTCAAAAGGGGGCGACATGTTTGAACTTGTACGGCAAACAGAAAAGACGTGGAACTCCAGCGTTTCATTGACGACTACATAAACATGACTCTAGCAGCAGAATGCTCATTTTGAGACCAGGACCACAACCAGAATTTTCTTTTTTTCTCTTCTGTGAATTAACTCTTTAATGGCTTTGAATGCAAATGAAGGCAAACATTTATGATAGACTGTTTAAAAACAAAGTCAAAATTATTCACCTTATGATTAACCTAATTAAGCATTTCTAATCATTCTGTCTCTCGACACTATGTTAATTTTAGACACCCCCTTAAACTCTCTCAATGAGGTTGACACCACATGTACAGTAGTTCTGATCGTGTGTTATGCCACAGAGAGAGAGTAATAAGACGTTTAGAGGCTGTTGATGGTCCATGGAGGATTTGAGTAAAGAAATGGGGAGATTTCATCCTAGTTTCCTGTGCCACAATATGCTTTACTAGACAGATTACAAAATGATTAGTGCGTTAATTGACATATAGGCCACAGTTTTGTACTCTGTCATCTGGCTGGCAGTCATAAAGAACTAGAACGCTGACGAAGAACACAGTAATATGAACATTACAGGAAGAGCCGGTTTAGATGAACTGTGAAATTCTACTAATCTGATTGAAGGTTTAAACTCACATAGTCTGAATTGTAAATATTTTTTGAGTGTGTGATTGTGTGGAAAACACAGATGTGCAAAATGTTTTCAAAAATGACTATGGGTCACACCAGAAACTATCAGATGTGACCATCAGATTTGTTTACTGGGGATAACAAACATAAGGAAAGCCCTTCAGCAGGTGACAGATATTCTAACGGCTTAAATAACGATGCATTTTTATTGCACAAAACTATCCTGGTATGGATTATGCATTGTAACGGGAACACTGCTCACAGCAGGTGCTTTGAAGAAATGTTAAAAGCAATAAAGAAAAGTCAAGTCAAGTCAAGTCACCTTTATTTATATAGCGCTTTTAACAATACAGATTGTGTCAAAGCAATAGTAAACACAAATTTTTCTGCTCCAGCTCAGTTTAAATAATATCTTTGATTCTTAAAAGTAAGAATCTTTTAAAAATCTAGTTTAGAATGTGTCTGTCTCACCCTTGGACTGCCCCTGTGTTCCGTGTCTTGTATTTTGCTCCCCATGTGCTCCCCATGACCCAGTTTCTTCCGTGCTTGATTATGTTAATTGATTCCAGGTGTTCCCCATTAAGTTCATGTATTTAGCCCTGTGTTTTCCTGAGTCCTGCGTCCAGTCTTATATGTCAGCCCGATGTCCTACGTGTGTGTTCCTTCGTGTAAGTCTTCATGTCTGTTTGGTTTAATAAAGATTGTTCCCAGTTTTAATCTCCGTCGTCTCCGCGCTCCTCGTTCCTACACAGTAGGCAGACCACGACAGTGTCAAGTGTAATCTTATCTTTAAATTATGGTCATATGGTTTGGTGTTTATTAGATGTTTTAGTAATATAGTTTTATAAGATTGTAGTCATTATGAATGATGAATTATTAATTATTTTGGTTAATAAAATTAATCTTTTAGCATTTTATTATTATTATAATTTTTTCCAAACTAATAATAATAAAAAATGCCAAACTACCTAATAATGCTTTAAAAAAAAAAGTATGTCATCCTTTTAATTATATATATTTTTTAATCAGGACAGGTGTATTATAATGACATTTTGCTCCCCAAAAAATGTCATAATGAAATTTTAAATCATAAATTAAGACATGCTTATCATAGAAGAGGTGTATTCAAGTTACTGTAGGTATAAATTGCATTTTGAATGTATTTTTAAATAATGTTTTGAAATGTATTGTTGAAGAGGTTGAATTAATGCTTTAATAGTGGTGTGATTTTAAAGGCTAACATCTTCATGTCACAAAATGACTAAGGCCCAGGGCAGGCATTTACAAAAAATATAAAATAAATGAACTTTTCATAGTGGGTCAGCCAATTGTCGATTGAGATGGAGCATAAAAATCATGATTGCTTCAGCAAGTTCTCAGAATTACAGGGAGGTTGGCAGCGAGATTATGCAAGTAAATGTTGTTTCCTGAATGAGTTGAGACTTTTATTTCTCATACTTCTACACCTATACAAATGTGTCCGAAAATTGGGAAAAAGGACAAGTACAATATTAAGAAAAATAGAACGAAAACTGATCATTTAATACTGTAAAAGATCTATGAGCAATGTTTAAAGGGGTCATATGACGTTGCTAAAAAAGAACATTATTTGGTGTAATGAAATGTGTTTATGTGGTTTAAGGTTAAAAAAACAATTTTCCACATACTGTACATTATTGTTTCTCCTCTATGCCCCGCCTTTCTGAAACACGTTGATTTTTACAAAGCTCATCGTTCTGAAAAGCGAGGTGTGCTCTGATTGGCCAGCTAGCCAGTGCGTTGTGATTGGCCGAATACCTCAAGCGTGTGACGGAAATGTTACGCCCCTACCATACTGTGATGCCTTGTCCCGGCCGGAGCGACGAGACAAAAACATTAAAACCCATTACAAACGAGGCATTTGTTGCATCCAGTGGGGACATAAGTACTGATTATAATGACTTATACTGTCTTTTTACGCGTTGCGTATCGAGCCACGTAAACATAAAACCATGTCTGCATTTGTGATCGGAGAAACGACAAACAACAAGCGCTACTCTACACTGCTCAAAACTCATGTTTGAATCATCAGTGGCAAATCCTTTAAATATGAAAGCGTACTTACAGGATGTCAGTCAGCATTATTTGTCAGAACTCTGGCATTGTAGGCTACTCTCCCAGGAAACAGTCCTCGTCCTCCGTAAAATGCATTGCTCACATCTGAATATTTGGTTTGAACTGTTCTGGAACAGTGTTGTAAATATAACTTAACCACTGATTTCTAGTTGGTCCTCTTTTGGAAGACCAAACAAAGTAGTTTCGCTTTCACAACGAAACACACAGTGTCTCCTCGACATGTCGGTGGCAGCAACAATACTACAGCGAGAATCAAAGTTGCGCCTTTTTTCTTTGCGTGAACATTTGGGTGGTGTTATGCAAATCTTCCCACACAGTGATGTAGACATGTGAGGGCGTGTTTAAATGAGGCGTTTTAGGAGGGCGTGGACAAGTCTTAACTTTTATAAAGAATATCTCTTTGGGTTTGAGACTTTAGTCTTTGCAACTTTAGGGATCTTATCTATTCATGAACAGCTTGAAATCGCATCATATGAATCCCCTTTAAATAAAGCTCTACAAGGAAAAAATCCCATGGATGCTATCAATTGCTTTATAAATGATGCGAACAACACTAAAATGCTAATTGCATGAAAGGTGAACACTGTAGATGACTTGCAGCGTCTTAGTGATGTCAGTCTGTGTAAAGGGAAGAAATGTGTTACATGATAAAAGACCTGTTATACAACATGCCCACACACAGCTCCACACCCACGCACTAGCTAGCCGAAAACAACAACAAAATAGGCAGTTACAGCAAAGCATTCAGTTACATATATACATTTAATTCTAATGCATATGGTACCACGCTAGACCATCCGGCCTCTTTTTGAGACATTGTAAAGTGGTGTATCACCAAAGCAATCCCTGGCATAGACGGTGGCCCCTTTACTCAACAGATACTCCACCCCTTTCAGATGACCCTCGAATGCGGCCATCATAATCTGTAATGCTCAAGTCAGCGCCATATAAAGAATATATCTGATATAGTATTTAGTACAATACAAAACAAAGTTATCTCACCCAAAAATGAATTGGGTTGTATGAATTTTTTTCTTCTGCTAAACACAAAAGAAGATATTTTGAAGAATGTTGGTAACCAAGCAGTTGTTGGTCTCCACTGACTTCCATAGTATGGAAAAAATACAAGGGTCATGTGACACTGAAGACTGGAGTAATGCCTGCTCAGAATTCAGCTTTTCCAGAAGCCAAGTTTAGATTGTTGCTTTAAAGGGGTCATATGATGCGATTTCAAATTGTCCTTTCTCTTTGGAGTGTTACAAGCTCTTGGTGCATAAAGAAGATCTGTAAAGTTGCAAAGACTAAAGTCTCAAATCCAAAGAGATATTCTTTATAAAAGTTAAGAGTCAGCCACACCTACCTAAAACGGCTCGTTCTAACATGCCCCCACATGTCTACGTCACGATGGGGGAAGATTTGCATAACGCCGCCCAAATGTTCACGCAAAGAAAGAAGGCGTAACTTTTATTCTCGCTGTAGTATTGTTGTTGCCGCCGCCATGTCGTGAAGGCGCTGTGGGATTTGTTGTGAAAACGAAACTACTTTGTTTGGTCTTCCAAAAGAGGACGATATCTCCTTTGTCATGCCTGGAGCTGATCCGTGCTAGGTGCAGAGGAAATACAACAACTTTGCACTGTGGATCGCCGGATTGGCTTTCACCGTGGACGAAGAGGAGTCCAGCCTGGGGTCGTCATGTGTTGCCACAGGCATCACAATATGGTAAGGGACGTAACATTTCCGTCACACGCTTGAGGTATTCGGCCAATCACAATGCACTGGATAGCTGGCCAATCAGAGCACACCTCGCTTTTCAGACCGATGAGCTTTGTAAAAATCGATGCGTTTCAGAAAGGCGGGGCATAGAGGTGAAACAATAATGTACAGTATGTGGAAAATAATGTGTTTTTTGAACCTTAAACCGCATAAACACATTTCATTACACCAAATACACCAAATAATGTTCTTTTTAGCAACATCCTATGACCCCTTTAAGGAATGTGTGATGTGTCCTTTAAAATAATTGTCAGAATTGGTCTTAAAACTCGTCTGGTATTTGGATATTTGTTTGGAGGAAGTGGCTGAATGGCAGATGGTCCGACCTAACTGACAGTTTGTGTTGTCAGGAAATTTGAAGAATCATTTTGCTTTGAAGCATCTTTAACAAAGACTTACACAGTGCAGTCATTGCATAGGCATGTTGTGGTGTTTTTGTATGTCACCGCAAACACCCAAGTGTTTGTCATTCTCCGTTGGGCTTCTAAAGCCTCAACACGGATCTCATCCAGCAGGTCAGTGTGGTTGTTAAAGGGAGCCTCCATGGGAGCCTTTAAGAAGGCCTTGACTTGATGGGAGAATACATCTCATTTAAACATCTTATTAATGCAACATTATTTGAAACAAAGTCAACATGAACCAGCATTTATAAGCCATTTACATTCATAATTTAACATAATGAAACACAATAATGAACAAGAAAAATGTAGGGTGGGAATTTCATCCAAAGCAACTGGTGTAGTCCAGTGGTAAAGCTTCTTTTCAAATCTACTTCTTTTTTTTATCTATGATTGTCATAAATATATAAATTTATAAAAATTACAGTCATGCTAACAAACATTATATTATCAAAATAATATGTGCTGTTTTATGGCAAGTATATTTAATTTCTAAATTAAAATAAATGTTGATATTTTAAGTACAAAAAAGGTCAGTGTGGTATAATTGCCCTGACATCATAATTACGAAAAAAAGCTTAAAATCAGCCCGGGGTCGTCACATGTGGTTGCCGCTCATTCGTCGGATCCGCCGGGCGCGCCGTTCTTGACCCCACCACCTCTTCTCACTCTAGCCCGGCCTCAGCGCACGGTAAGCCGGGGCTTCCTCTCACGCTAGAACCTTTTGAAGCACCTTTATTTTTAAGAGTGTAGGGTCTATTATGATTGATTTCATGCTGATTTGTGGAGAAACACAGCTTGGCTTTGTAGGATCCTTTTATTAACAGACACCACAAGCTTTTTAATGTTTTCATTTTACACTTTCTTGTGAAGTGTCCCATTGGGATGACCAGCCCATCACGTCGCCACATTGTTATACTTGAGGGTGTGTGTGGCCCAATAGTCCCACAGAGAAAAGAATTAACGATGCTGAAGATTAAATTAAAGCCCTAGTGGACCCCATGTGCTACAGCACATCTGGAGCCGTTACCAAACATCAGCATGCTCAAGGACATTTCAGAGACTTTGTAGGCACAGACACTGTGGTTTCAAATCAAATCGAGGATATATCTAATTAATAGCTAGGCGACAAGTTACTAAGCCAATAATAGTTCACCAAACTCCAGAAATTGCATAACATAACATAATAGACAGCTGTGAATGATTAGTGAAACTTTGGTCAGCACCAACAGACATAAAAAATGAGGTTATTTACGACACGTTGTTACACAGGCAACAGGTAAACATCTAAAAAAAAATGTTATTTTAGACTATTGCAACAACAAAAAATGTATATAATACCAATAAAATGTCCACTGATTTCTCCATATTTCCACTGCAGTTTAATCAGATTCTGAATACTAGGGTTAAGTCAATAAATGAACGTGAAGAGGCATCAAAAAAAAACAGAAGCTTATGTGAAGGATCTGCCATAAAAACCGAGGTCATTAAAAAAAATACGAGGCACCGCATGGCAAAAGAGCCAGATTGAGGTAGTAAATACCTGCTCCTTCCCCCATGCTGAGCTTAATAGAGGTGGCATAAACCCTAATGCCAACTCCTAGCTTTTTTGTAAAGAATTAGACATGCTCCATAACTCTGTCTCATTAAATACAGACCAAATAACAACACCTGACCAAATAATCCACTACAGTTAATTTGTGAAGTGCTCAAAAAGCGCAACGCCTGCATGTGAATTAAATTCTTAAGACATGTAGCAGATTTCAGCTTACTGCAAATGTGTTGTCACTTAAGATTAAAGATATTTGACATAAATGTGTGGCATTATAACACTGCCATATCAGCAGTAATTCCTGGGAAGCGTCGCAGGAGACCCACAGTGTGGTGCATGGTTCATTTGTGTGAATTTGTCAGTTGTGCTGGGTCGCCACACAGCGTCCCAGTTAACTAAAGAATAAGAAATGCTCATTTTCACACCAGAAAATAAAGACTAAATTAAATACATTTACATCAGGGACTTCACATTAAATCACAAACAATGGGGACAGTGTCCTGTAATGTCCCATGCCACACTAATTCATGTAGAGTTATCATAGTATAAGCCCATTTCCACATAAATCTAAATTATGAGATTCTGTACTAAATCAAAACTATTAGAAAAATCATAATTATGCCAAAAATGAACTTTAAGACATGTTGACATTTTCGCTCATAATTATGACTTCCTATCTCATAATTTTGACTTTCATAATTGTGACTTTTTAATTACATGATTATGACTTTCTATGTCATAATTATGATTTGCCAAAGCTATTTCTGTTCGGTGAAGAAAGGGGCAGTTTGTCCAATGTATACAGTATACTGAGAGGCTCTATGGAATATTTGTATTTTTGCAAATATATATTGCTTCACACTACAGGATGAATAATAAACACATATTTTTTCAAGCATTAGCAACTTAGACAGATTTCTGGTGGCAACAGTGCATACTGTAAATGATGGAAGAAATCCTGGAATTACTGTCAGTTTCAACTTCAGCATTGGCATAACTTCAGCATTCAGCATAAATGGCGACAGGTTTGGTGAGGCGAATGCTTTAAAGCTTTCAAGAATCCACTTTGGTGACACGATTGCCTCTGTACAGATTGTGATAAAAACAGAGGCAACCCTGTGGAAAAACAGAGGCCTATTTTCTTGTCCTATTCTCAATTCAAACAATGTTTCAATAATTGTACATGTCCTTTATTGTGCTTCCTCAGCACAGTGTTTTTCCTCAGGTTCTAATCATTTCAGTTGTGTCACCCTTCACTGGAACACCTTTTATGGGCCGACTGAACGTGTACTGACTTGTTTGACGAGTGATGTTGTTACGTGTTTGTTCTGTCTGTGTTTACGTCACTCTGAACAACAGACTTGACAAATTAAACAGTTAAAAATGAAAGCCAGAGTCAGATTGTAGTTCAGCAGTTTTGTGTAAATAAATGTACGTAGTTTTGATTTGTACAGCACAGTGTTGGGTAAAATGTTATATTCTATGCATTTTGCAATAAACAAATATGACAAATATTTGATTGTATCAGGGACATACTGCACTTACAATGGCCACAAAAACAAAATTTCTGTGAACAGAAGGCTCTCACCGAGATGATGACAAACATGTCCTGCGATCAACAACGCCCTCAAGAGGTCAGTCCTCTTCTCAAAGATGATTGTATTTTCTTTTTTAGGCAAAAAGAAATTAAAACACTGTTGATGGCTGCTGTTTAAAAAGTTATAATTACTTACAGTATATATAAAAAAAAACATTAACTGTACCTACTATAAATGAAGTCTACCATATCGTTTAAAATATTATAGTAAAAATATTCAAGTAAATATTTGAGACCCTAATACAGTGTACTCATATTGATAATGATTAATAATTGAATTCCTAAGCATTGACTTGTGGTTTGTTTTGCTGGCCTCTTTAATGAATTGTTTACAAAAAAATGTAAATGTTCCCTACGATTAGGTAATTACACAACTTAGTAATTTGGTCAATTGTTTCTTTATATGTAATATTGAATTAATTTAATATTATTATTTTAAGGCAAGACACTACAGGTGAATAGGGTAAAATAATAAATATAAATACATATCACTGTACTTGCACTAATTCTCAAGTAATATGTGTGTGTGTGTGTGTGTGTGTGTGTGTGTTTTTGTGACAAATGAGGACATAAATTTGTATAATGACAGAGGTATTACAAGGAGAAGGTGACCTTTCAGGACATTACCCCATGTCCCCACTTTTCAAAACGCTTATAAATCACACAGAATGGAGTGTATTGAAAATCTGAAATAGCACAAAGTTTCCTGTAAGGGGTAGGTTTAGGGGTAGGGTTGGTGTAGGGCAATAGAAATATACGGTCTGTACAGTATAAAAACCATTACGCCTATGGGATGTCCCCACTTTTCACAAAAACAAACCTCTGTGTGTGTGTGTATGTGTGTGTGTGTGTACTTCTACTTGAAATCTTGAGGGAATCTTTGATTATACACATGCAAAGATTGCGAGATTAAGTATAATAAACAATTGCATGTGCATTTGTGATGTTTTCTTTCTGCTAGTCTGAAAGAAGACAAGTTATGGAAGCAAAATAGTCCAAAATCTCAAAATTTACCAGTGCATGAAAAAAAAAACTATAGTTTTGGTTTCTGTAGTATCTTGCCTTAATATAAAACATTTAAATAGTATTTAAAAACTTAAATCTGTTGTGTTAAAATGTTTATTTTTCTAAATCTAAAAGAACAGATACATATTCAAAAAATCATAAAAATCACAAAAGCATCTGCTGAATTGCGCTTATATTTCCACAAGCACTTTCTAGAGAGGCATTTCATATGAACAAACCAGAATCTACATGTACATGATCTGTCAGGTTTCTATTGTTATATGGTTCTATTGCAATTTGCAGGCAACAAACATTTATGAAAGCTTCAAAACTCAAGCAGTACCTCTCATTTAGTTAAGTTAAACCAGTTTTTAAAAATCAGCTCTTTTCAAATGGACATTTTGATTATAAACAATGAAAGATGGATGGGCTTTAGGTTTTCTCAAAAAAAGTGAAGCAGGGGGATTTTAGTCCATTTTAGAGGCCGTCTGCCTGAGGCTGAGCAGCGGGACGTCTCCTCAAGTGAAAGGCAAAGTGCAGGCGATTACACTCTTTAGAGAGCGCGAGATGGGATGAGCAAATGTTGTGACGATGCAAGGGGTGCGCTGGGGGATTTTTTTCCCGTTTAAGCACAGATAGTGGCCAGATTTGCACGACCTCCATATCCTAATTAAAAACGGAGCATAAATATTCACGTGGCCCCAAAGTGCCGTTACATTGGTCCACCCTTGTTAGGTGAACAGATGAACTAATAGAGGCTGCTTAAAGCTTGCTGAAAAGATTGCTTTAATCTCTGCATTTTTAAAAAGAAATCCCACCCAACCCTCATGACATCCTCCCAGTGAATAGAGACACGGAGGAGGGTGCAGCCTGGGCCTTGTTCAGTAGATCAATAGAACAGCAGGGGCGAAAGCAGCCCAACACACACACATGCAAGAGGCTCAAATGCTCAAAGCAGCCTCCCCTCAGATGGCCCAAACATATGTTTGTGATCATTTAAATGAAAGGTTGCCATACTAAAACATACAATGTTCATAAATGGCAATGTATCATTTACCAAACAATGTTGCTATGGGTATGAATGAAACGGAGGGAGAGAGAGAGTGACAGCAAATGGATGCTGTTTTTGCTTGACAGTGAGTTGCTTGACATGTCATTCACAAAAGAATTCACCTTTGATTATTAATCACTCAATCAGGACTTTAGGCAGTCATCTGTGGCAATTCTTCAAAACTCTAATCCTATATATAACATTAATATAACGGTAACATGTTACAATTATTAGATAACGCATTTGGTAACATTTTTACATAAATTAATAATCTATTAATATCAATTTATAAAAATACTGTTGTTCATTGGTAATTCATTCCTGTTCCTATTCATGTTCATTTATACTACTTAAATGCTAAATAATAATATATTATAATATAATAATATAAAGTAAAAACAGAAACATTGAGAAATATTTTTACAATTTAAAATAACCGTTTCTATTTTAATACATTTTGAAATGTAATTTATTCCTGTAATTGCAAATCTGAAAAGCATCTCCAGTCTTCATGTGTCCCGTGATCCTTCAGAAATCACCCTTATGCTGATTGAGTGATAAAGTAACATTTCTTATTCTTATCAATATTGAAAATGGTTGTGCTGCTTAATACTATTGTGGAAAAATATATATATACAGTATATATATAAAAAAAAAAATCCCATATTTCTGTGATGATTAGAAGGGTAAAAAAAAAACAGTATTTATTTGAAATAGTTCAATTTAGTAAATATGTTCTGAAACAGAGGAGAAACACCTCTAATAATTTCTGACTGTGTTTATTTAACCAACAAGGTTGAATTGTGCAACTTGCATTACCAAAAAAAATTAACTTAAATGATTTTAGCAAATGGCTGCAATATAACAAAGAGTGAAAAATTTAAGGGGGTCTGAATACTTTCCGTACCCACTGTACATATCTTAATTGACTCACTTCATAACTTTACTTTGCTCAGTATGTTATGATGTGATATGTATGTATTTTTGAACACTTGTCATTTTCTCTTTGCACAAGATCATTTTTTTTTTACATTTTTTGCAACAAAACATTTATTGCCTTTTAATGTCACAATGACACTACAAAAAGACAGTACAGGTATGTGTTCATTTGCATGTTCATTTGCATAAACATGCTTTTGTATTCTTATTGCTATAACAATTAAAAATGGAACAATAGAACAATTTGATTGAAACCTTTTCTGAGGTGAAATAAAATAAAAATTGAACACATGAAGAACACCGGATGAACACATAACAGCCATTAGTCCTGACAGCTCCAAATATCTCAATTCATTCTAAAGCTAAACAATAAATATATCTTATTCAAATGAAGGCGCATCATATTGTTTGATATCAGCAGTTACAGTACCCTGTACTGTAATATAGTCTGAATAATGTGCTTGTACATAAATAGTATGTATGCTTGTTTTATGATTGTTCATCATCACGATACATTCATAACTGATTGCTTACTGTATTAGAGGGACGGGCTTAAAAGGTATGGCTTGTGCTCTTTATGTTTTAAGAGGATGTGTGTCCAAGTAAGGAAAATCTTCATTAGGTCTGCTAAAAACTGGATGAACGATAATGGCAAGAAGTGACAGCAAGCAAGACGGCCTCCTCAGGATCTTGGACAAGCGGTGAACTCAATACACTCGCCATTCTAGAGAACAGACATACAGAGAACAATGTAATGTAAGCACACTTCAAATGCAAAAAAGAAGAACTGTTATGCAATGTTCGATGCGCAAAATGCAGATTGAAGTCACAGTATGTTATTATATGCACAATGCAAAAAAAAGCACAAAAAAAGGGTCAAACGTTGTCCAATCACAGAGACATACAGAGAACAATGTAATGTAAGCACACTTCAAATGCAAAAAAGAAGAACTGTTATGCAATGTTCGATGAAAATGCAGATTGAAGTCACAGTATGTTATTATATGCACAATGCAAAAAAAAGCACAAAAAAAGGGTCAAACGTTGTCCAATCACAGCACAGCACAGCTCAGTGTAAACTACGACTGAACCTGAACAGTTAAACATCAAGTGTGCTCAATGCTATACAGCTCAACACACAATTTACCTCCTCCTCATCCTCCTCAAATACTGGCTGCAAGAAAAAGACGAGGGATTTTTTGTTAACGGCTGTTGATTTTTGGTAACTTCACTTACACACCAATCATGCCACAAAGACTGAACACTTCATGAGCAAATTCCCTTACAAGTCTTCATCACAGCGATGGATGTTTTACTTACAATACAGGGCCATTTACTCACTGAGTATCTCAAGTTAATGAAAGATGCCTTTCAAGCTATAAATTACTGTATGCCAGAACCTGTATTGTTTTTCCATGAGAGATCAACTCACAACCCTTCCATTGAGACATGCACTTCAACATCACTCTGAAGCATGCACATTTTTTAAACAGGATATACTGTGTGTGTGTGTGTGTGGAGAGATTTTTTTCACATGAAATGAAATGACAGATGTATTTTCATTTTACTCTGAGTAAAATGACAAACAGTTTTTACCTCATTACTCTCATCTGTCTGATGCTGAAAAGTGAATAGTGTCAGTAAACAGATCAATTATTAAAAAAAATAAAGCTTAGTTATTCTGTAACATCTTAAAAGTTTATGTTCAGAATACTTCATATTTATCATTCTACCTGATAAACACTACCTATTTATCTGATAAAAACGTAATATTTATCAGTCTGTGAAAAGGTAGGCATATACAGTATATTTCAGTTGACAAAATTAATTTGGGGTGTTGACGTCCATAACTTGCTTTAGTAATGCACATGCTATATAAACAAACTAATATTTCAAACAGCATATTCCTTATGCATGCAGCTTTAATGGAATACATGCACTTCCAAAAACTCACGTCACACCACAGGACCATTTAAAATAAACCACTGATTTCAAAAATGTAAAATTATAAAAAAAAACTCAAATGGAAGTATCAAATGGTTTTGAAATGGTGGTCTAAACATCAAGTAAAAGATAACATCCTTATAACTGTGTGTTTATTTAAATGTATTTTATATATATATATATATATATATATATATATATATATATATATATATATATATATATATATATATATATATACATATACACAGTATATATACATATGCTAGTTAATAACTTTATGTTCCTTACCTGAGTTTGGTATGAAGTAGCCTGCTTTAAAAACTCAACAACCTCCTCACATCCAATGGCACTTGCCTGAAGATGACAACACAAAATGTTTAGCCAATGCAACACTACAACAAAATGTCTTGCAGGTCCATTCATACTGCTATATATGGCATTAATTCTTTATTCCATACAAATCTTTATTAACTCACCACTTCAATGGGCGTCTGTCCATCATAACTACACATGGTCATATCAACCCCAGCTAACTGCCATATCTCCAAACCTTCCAAGTCGCCACTCGCCGCAAGACTGTAAAACACACAGTAGAAGCTCTAAACTGGCAACCATCAACCCAATCATCGCTACAGGAAGTTTATAAACTGAAGACAACCAGTTCCGGCATGTGTTCAATGCACAGAACTGTTCGTCAATTTTAACTTATATAAAAAAAGGTAATAATATATCATAATAAAAACATCTGTGCTATTTATCAAATTTTAGTGCCGGCTAGTTTATAAAAGCTTTGAGAAGAAATGGTTTATTAACCTGCACAACTCCGTTCCAGCATCCTCCATTTCTTCCCGGGAAAAGTGAGCTCCAGTCTTCCTCAGTAGCCTCACAATATCCTTATGCCTACAGACATAGAAACTTTGTTTGACTGACTTCACCTTAGAATTCACCTTTCGTGTTTCACAGAAAAAAGGAAGTCATATTGTTTGGAATGGAGGGTAAGTAAATGCTATCCTAACTATAAATGATTATATGGTGAGTTGCATTTAGCATTGTTTTTTTCCCTGCTGTCTAAACCCCTGTCAAAACAGACTTTTTGGGTCACAACCCATCAGTGTTAAAACCACTGGTCTAGTTTGTCTTAAAGACTTCCCTTATAAACTAAAAGGCAAAACCTTGAAATTATGCCAATCACTTCTTGTGGTCCCAAAAAGTATTTGGACACTTAAATCAGCCTTACCTGAAGCGAACAGCATTGCGAAGAGGTGCATCACCAAAGCGATCCCTGGCATAGACGGTGGCCCCTTTACCCAGCAGATATTCCACCACTTTCAGATGGCCCTCACACGCAGCGATGTGAAGGGGAGTGCGGCCATCATAATCTGCATTGCTCAAGTCAGTGCCCTGTATAGAAAGACATGAATCATGTACTGTATCTTGTTTGGCAACACTGTATTTGTTATTGCAAAACTTGTTTGCATGCTCCTGAACCAATATATTTAAATACAAAAAAGGGGGAATGTAACTGGGACAAGATGCAGGCCTGACTAGAACCTGCATAACCCATGAATACATATACAGTATCTCACAGAAGTGAGTACACCCCTCACAGTTTTTGTAAATATTTTATTATATATTTTCATGTGACATCACTGAAGAAATGACACTTTGCTACAATGTAAAGTAGTGAGTGTACAGCTTGTATAACAGTGTAAATTTGCTGTCCCCTCAAAATAACTCTACACACAGCCATTAATGTCTAAACCGCTGCCCACAAAAGTGAGTACACCCCTAAGTGAAAATGTCCAAATTGGGCCCAATTAGCAATTTTCTCTCCCCGGTGTCATGTGACTCATTAGTGTTACAAGGTCTCAGGTGTGAATTGGGAGCAGGTGTGTTAAATGTGGTGTTATCGCTCTCACTCTCTCATACTGGTCACTGGAAGTTCAACATGGCACCTCATGGCAAAGAACTCTCTGAGGATCTGAAAAAAAAAATTGTTGCTCTACATAAAGATGGCGTAGGCTATAAGAAGATTGCCAAGACCCTGAAACTGAGCTACAGCACGGTGGCCAAGACCATACAGCGGTTTAACAGTACAGGTTCCACTCAGAACTAGAGGTCTGCTACCCGAAAGTATTTCGGGACCCGTCGGGCTCAGGTCGGGTTCGGGTTCGGGTTCGGGTTAATGTTTAATGAATAGCTTCGGGTTCGGGTCAGGCTCGGGTTTATAGCTAAACTAAAACTATATGCAGTAGCCTAGGCTACGCTGCTTTCATAGACGCATGCACACACATTATAGCACACGACAACACAGCACGGAAACTTTTATTAGTAAAATAGCTTCGACAGGCTACTGACTCGCAACTTTATATTTTTCTGCAATGAGGGGGTAAAAATCGCTGTTTTTGAAGTAACTAAGCCTCATTGCTTGTATAGAGATGTGCGCAGACGCAGGTTCACACACGCAACTTTCATCCCTCTCTCTCTCTAATTCAAATAAATGATATAATTAATTCATTCAAATAAATGCGATGATCTTACCGCACTGCATCTCTGTGTCTGATTTAAAGCAGGCCGAATGCTAACGAGCCTTAACTGACGAAAATGACCATAATTTGCATGATGAATTATTGTCTTGTCGTATACAACCATTCAAAAACTCGGCAGAATTTATGTGACTGAGGCACCTGATGTTCATAAAGTGTTTTTTCTTTTGGCTTGTGAACTGGCCGAGCCTTAATGATTCTGTTTCTTTATATGTATTTGTTTACTGACCGTTGCATGCAATCGTGAAATAAATTTTTTTTAATTGGCTATTCGTTGAGGGAAAAAAAAAAAAGATTTTGAGTTCGGGTCGGGTTCGGGCTCTAAATTGAACTGTGCCGC
>NW_015505883.1:755564-761981 GCF_001515645.1 Sinocyclocheilus grahami | reverse complement strand
TGATAATGACCCCAAACACACCTCCAAGATGACCACTGCCTTGCTAAAGAAGCTGAGGGTAAAGGTGATGGATTGGCCAAGCATGGGCATCCTCAAACGGAAGGTGGAGGAGTGCAAGGTCTCTAACATCCACCAGCTCTGTGATGTCGTCATGGAGGAGTGGAAGAGGACTCCAGTGGCAACCTGTGAAGCTCTGGTGAACTCCATGCCCAAGAGGGTTAAGGCAGTGCTGGAAAATAATGGTGGGCGCACAAAATATTGACACTTTGGGCCCAATTTGGACATTTTCACTTAGGGGCGTACTACCTTTTGTGGCCAGCGGTTTAGACATTAATGGCTGTGTGTTGAGTTATTTTGAGGGGACAGCAAATTTACACTGTTATACAAGCTGTACACTCACTACTTTACATTGTAGCAAAGTGTCATTTCTTCAGTGTTGTCGTCACATGAAAAGATATAGTAAAATATTTACAAAAATGTGAGGGGTGTACTCACTTCTGTGAGATACTGTATATAGCATAAGATATATATATTTTTTTTTTTACAGAATTTTTTTAAGACAAATTTATTACGTCAGATAATTATATAATAATTATATAAATATAATTTCTGAAAATGACGAGAAATGTCAAAACCAATATTTTCAAAACAATAATTGCAAGAAAAACTATCATGTCTTTAAACTATAAATGTAAGATGATGTTTAAATGTTGAGGAAAATTAGGTTGGGGGCTTTCAAAACTTTCACGTTATCTGAACTATTTAAGACATGAAGAAGTGTTCTTTACCAAACCACAGAACAAACAAATGTGTTTCCTCTTCAATTTAATAATCAGTGACACCATGACTTGAAAGAATGATCTAACCTTTTGTCCCAAGGAAAGACCTTCAGTCGCTCTAAACAATGTGTGCATGTGTCCTTTTAAATGAGTGTCTGAACAGGTATCAATATCTTACCATCTCCCTTATGGCCTCTAAAGCCTCAATGTCTCCAATCTTAGCAGCAACACAGACCAGAGTGGGCGTCAGTGCATCTCGTATAGCTTCAAGCTCCTGTGGACATTAATATTATATAGAATTATTACAGTTAATAACCTCTGCTTCTTAGTATGATTCTGCCATGTAGAGCTACTAGAGCTACAAACTCTTAGGGCAGGAATTCACAATGAATAAATCTTGAATTATCTGCGCACACAGTCTGCATTGTTTTAGCACCCTAATTACTAAATTATGCTAATGTGGTTACAGTGCACACACATGCAAACATTTTGTAATCATCATAGTTTACACTAAAATACAGTGAACCAAACTGACACAGCTGTTTGTGTATAATAATAGGGGTGTGCAATAATAGTTATTTTAACAATGTGCGAGTTGACATTGAGTATGTCACTCACTTTGCAAAAAACAAACACGACTTGATAGTCCACTCATTCACAGCATGATGTGGCCTTTTAAAATGCAGTTAGAATGGCAATGGAAACACTTTCAAATAATCACAGCAGTGAAAGATTCAGCGTTTGTTGAATGGAGCGTTAGAGTGAATGGAATGGAAAAGACAGGGAACTGACTTTGTTTCTGAATGAATTGGCCGTTTGGACCTTCTGACAGTTCAGTTTCATATTTTCAAATAGAATTTCATTTTTTAAAATAACTTCATATTTCAAAATGTTAATTTTAAAACACCATAGTATCTTAAAGTAATTCAATTTATTGAATAAATGAAAGAATTTGACAGAATAAATAAATGATCACGCATACACCTAGACAAGATGTAATCCCAGTATAAAGGTAAAAATGCCCCTGGAAATCAATTTAAATGTAAAGGTTATTTTGTCACTACTGCTTATCACTGCACAGAATATTTCTGAATATAAACCAGACAAGTTCCGTTTTGCTTCACGGAAACTTGGTTGACCGAAGCCATCCCAAACAACACGCTTCATCTATTGGGCTTCCAGCTGTTCAGAGCAGATCATGTCTCCAAATCGTCGGGGAAAACAAGAGGCGTTTTTATATCAATGAAGGCTGGTGTACAGACGTCACAGTTTAAAAGAGGATGTGCTGCCCAAATTTGGAAGCTTTCTTTATTAACTGTAAGCCTTTTTATTCGCTGCGGGAGTTTTCATCGTTTATTCTGGTGAGTGCACACATTCCTCCTGACGCGTGTGTGAGCATGGCGCTTTAACAGCTGGCTGATCAGATCACACACAGAGCAGCGTTACCCGGACTCTTTCATTATCATTCTCTGTGATTTTAATAAAACTAATCTCACCCGCGAACTGCCTAAATACAGAAAGCACATCACATGCCCCACCAGGGACAGCAATATACTGGACCATTAATACACAGATTTAAAGGATGCAAACCACTCTGTCCCCCGAGCGGCTCTGGGACTCTCTGAGCACTGTTTGGTTCATCTTCTACCAGCCTACAAGCAGAAACTTAAATCTGCTAAGCCTGTAGTAAGAACTTTAAAGAGATGGACTAATGAAGCAGAGCGGGATTTACAAGCCTGCTTCGACTGCACTGATTGGAGTGTTTTTGAGGCTGCAGCCACTGATCTGGACGAGCTCACTGACACCGTGACATCCTACATCAATTTCTGTGAGGACGTGTGTGTTCCAACCAGGACTTATTTAACATTTAACAATGACAAACTTTGGTTCAGTGCAAAACTCAGACAGCTATGAGAGGATGCCAACAGGATTGGGGACAAAGCCTTGTACAAACAGGTCAAATACACACTGAATAGGGAGATAAGAGTAGCTAAGAGAAGCTACTTTGAAAAACTGAAAAAAGTTTTCAAGCAACCTACATTAGTGTGGAAGGGCCTGAAAGCCATCACCAGCAACAAGACAACATCCCCCAGCACTGTGGAGAATCAACTTTTAGCTGACGGTTTGAATGAGTTTTACTACAGGTTTCAAAAGCCTGGTCTCACACCCTACACCTGCTCTGATGGCCTCACAACACCCCCCACCCCCCTCGCTTCTCAGCCTGCACTTAAGATCTGTGAAGATGAATATGCAAAGTTTTCAGGAAACAGAAGATAAGGAAAGCCAAAGACCCAGACGGTGTCTCTCCAGCCTGCCTCAAAGCTTGTGCTGTCCAGCTATCATCCATCTTCACAACAGATCACTGGAGCTGTGTGAACTCCCCTCCTGCTTCAAAAGCTCCACCATCATCCCTGTACCCAAGAAACCAAAAATCGCAGGACTAAATGACTACAGACCTGTTGCTTTAATGTCTGTGGTAATGAAGTCATCTGAGAGACTGGTGTTGGCCTACTTGAAGGACATTACGGGACCCTTGCTGGACCCCCTGCAGTTTGCTTACTGAGCAAACAGGTTTGTGGATGATGCAGTCAACATGGGACTGCACTACATCCTCCAAAATCTGGAAAACCAGGGACTTATGCAAGGTTCCTGCTTGTGGACTTTAGCTCCGCTTTTAACACCATCATCCTTAAACTGACACAGCTCTCTGTACCCACCTCCATCTGTTAGTGGATCATCAGCTTCCTGACAGACAGGCAGCAGCTAGTGAGGGTGGGAAAACTTACACCCAACCATCAGCACTGGAGTTCCTCAGGGGTGTGTGCTCTCCCCACTGCTCTTCTCCCTCTATACAAATGAATGCACCTTTAAAGACCCCTCTGTCAAACTCCTGAAGTTTGCAGATGACACCACAGTCATTGGTCTCATCTGCTTACAGACAAGAGGTGGAGCTGAACACGCTCAAAACAGTGGAGATGATAGTGGACTTCAGGAGATACCCCCCTCTCACCATCATGAACAGCACTGTGGCAACAGTTGAGTCATTCAGATTTCTGGGCACCACCATCTCTCAGGACCTGAAGTGGGACACTCACATAAACTCCATTGTGAAAATAGCCCAGCCAAGGATGTACTTCCTTTGTCAACCGAAAAGTTCAACCTTCCCCAGGCGCAGATGACACAATTTTACTCAGCTGTTATTGAGTCTGTTCTGTGCTCTTCTATAACTGTCTGGTTTGGGTCAGCCAGCAAATCAGATATAAGAAGACTGCAACGGACTGTCAGGATGTTACAGATCTTTGTGCACTAGGCATAATTACTAAGGCATGACGAAGCAGATATCGTCCTCTTTTGGAAGGCCAAACAAAGTAGTTTTGCTTTCACAACAAAACACAGCGTCTTCACGACATGGCGGCGGCGGCAACAACAATACTACAGCGAGAATAAAAGTTACGCCTTCTTTCTTTGCGTGAACATTTGGGCGGCGTTATGCAAATCTTCCCAGATAGTGACGTAGGTATGTGGGGGCGTGTTAGAACGAGCCGTTTTAGGTAGCATGGTTGACTCTTAACTTTTATAAAGAATATCTCTTTGGATTTGAGACTTTAGTCTTTGCAACTTTACAGATCTTCTTTATGCACCAAGAGCTTGTAACACTCCAAAGAGAAAGGAAAAATTTTAAATCGCATCATATGACCCCTTTAATTAATTTGATTAAATTATTAAACATTTTAATATACACTACCATTTAAAAGTTTTTGAACAGTAAGATTTTTAATGTTTTTTAAAGAATTCTCTTCTGCTCAGCAAGCCTGCATTTATTTGATCCAAAATACAGCAAAAGTAGTAATACTGTGAAATATTTTTACAATTTTAAATAACTGCTTTCTATTTGAATATATTTCAAAATGTAATTTATTCCTGTGATCAAAGCTGAATTTTCAGCTTAATTACTCCAGTCACATGATCGTTCAGAAATCATTCTGATATGCTCATTGCTGTTCAAGAAACATTTTTTTATTATTATTTTTATCAAGCCTGCATTTATTTGATCCAAAATACAGCAAAAGTAGTAATACTGTGAAATATTTTTACAATTTTAAATAACTGCTTTCTATTTGAATATATTTCAAAATGTAATTTATTCCTGTGATCAAAGCTGAATTTTCAGCATAATTACTCCAGTCACATGATCGTTCAGAAATCATTCTGATATGCTCATTGCTGTTCAAGAAACATTTTTTGATTATTATTTTTATCAATATTTAAAACACTTGAGTACATTTTTTCAGGATTCTTTGATGAATAGAAAGATCAGCATTTATCTGAAATAAGCTTTTGTAACATAATATACTATGACTATACCATTCAAAAGCTTGGAGTCAGTCATTTTTTGGGGGTGGGTGGGGGGGGGTAGAAATTATATAAATTAATACTTTTATTTAGCAAGGATCCTTTAAATTGTGCAAAAGTACGATAAAGACATTTATAAAATTTCAAAAGATTTTTATTTCAGATAAATGCTGTTCTTCTGAACATTCTATCAAAGAAGCCTGAAAAAAATCTACTCAACTGTTTTCAACATAATAATAATAAAATAAAATTTTGAACAGCAAATCAGAATATTAGAATGATTTCTGAAGGATCATGCGACACTGAAGACTGAAGGAGTAATGATGCTAAAAATGTAGCTTTGAAATCACAGGAATAAATTACATTTTAAAATATATTCAAATAGAAAGCAGTTATTTTAAATTGCAGGTCTCACACCCCACCCCATTGTAAAAATATTTCAAAATGTTACTGTTTTTGCTGTACTTTGGATCAAATAAATGCAGGCTTCTTTAAAAAACATAAAAAATCTAAAAATCTAGTGTATATATAATATATTTAATACTAGGGATGCTCCGATCAGCCTTTTTTGCCTCCGATACCGATTCCGATACCTAGGGTTCAGTATTGGCCGATACCGATTCCGATCCGATACCAGTCAAGTTTTTTTCCCTGATTTAAATAAATGTAGAATTTCTATATCTCTGTGTGTGGAACTGATAATCATTATTTCACAATCTACTAGATACAGACTACTTCATTATAAAGAAAAATAAAATAAACAAATATGAATAAATATAGGCCTATGTATATTTATAATCTATGACAAAAATGTATCATAAACTAGGTTAGTGGATAATTCAGCAGCAAAAGTTATTCTAGAAAAATCAGTGCACAATAATTTTAGAAATCCAAACATTTAGTGAAAAAACTATATTTTGTGGGGAACAAATAAAAGTGTTGCACTAAATATGGTAAAATGTTACACATTGCTATTTGTATTATTATAAAATCCATTAATTAAAAACATTCATGAATGTATTTATTTATAAGTATATACAATCAAATTTAAATACATTTATTTTAAATGTATAGCATATTTTTTAATAAGGCAACAACATATGATAGATACGATAGGACAAAACAAATACAGTGCAGCACAAACTGTTATACAGTCAACCCTCTATGGACACCTTGGCAATTGAATCGCCATTGGCTAGTATATTTTTTTGTTTACTCGCCAGACTGAAATACTATACTAATATATATATATATATATATATATATATATATATATATATATATA
>NW_015505883.1:723374-755443 GCF_001515645.1 Sinocyclocheilus grahami | reverse complement strand
ATAAATTACATTTTAAAATATATTCAAATAGAAAGCAGTTATTTTAAATTGCAGGTCTCACACCCCACCCCATTGTAAAAATATTTCAAAATGTTACTGTTTTTGCTGTACTTTGGATCAAATAAATGCAGGCTTCTTTAAAAAACATAAAAAATCTAAAAATCTAGTGTATATATAATATATTTAATACTAGGGATGCTCCGATCAGCCTTTTTTGCCTCCGATACCGATTCCGATACCTAGGGTTCAGTATTGGCCGATACCGATTCCGATCCGATACCAGTCAAGTTTTTTTCCCTGATTTAAATAAATGTAGAATTTCTATATAGTGTATTATATCTGTGCAACAGTTATTGAGCCTTTCTTTTAACGGTTTTAAATTTCAGTTACTGTGCACGTTAAAAACAATTGATAGTCTTTTCTACGCCCGTGTTTTGTTCTCACAGACACCTGGTAGCAAGTAACAAAACAACATTAAACTCCGGCAAGAAGATAAAGTCCTTTTTCAAAATCATAGACATGCATTTACAAATCAAGTATAATGGGAACACAGAATGATCTTGGAGAGCGCTTTACCGAGCTGACTGCTGTAACTGAACCCGACCAGGGTTTAAACTTTAAAGGCTGAACGAATGACTGACAGCCACAGCGGAGAAAAGAGTTTGTGAACTTTAATGTAAGGACTTAAATATTCATATGTAGCTCACATTAAGTTATCGTATGGCTTCAGAAGTAACACCGAATAATTCGCACTATTGAAAAAAAATTATAATAAATAAATCTCGGATTTGGATCGGCCCTCTCTGACCGATACCCGATCCGAGAAAAATGGCACTATCGGAGCTGATACCCGATTTGAATATCGGATCGGCGCATCCCTATTTAATAAACCAATTTTTTATATTAAAATTATGAAAAAGTTATTTGAATCAATGATTCAACGACTCACATTAATAAACCTACTTCACTTGTTTCATTACTGGATGAGTTTTTGAACGATTCTCTTGAATGAATAATTCATTCAATGACAAATACATTTTTAAGTCACTTTTCGCCACCTATTGGCAAAACAATGCAATTGACAAAAGGATATTTTGCTCTATTTTGATCGCTGCCATATACATCAATGCTTATATCTGAACTATAAACTTTCACCCCAGTATTTCTGTGATAATATATGAATGACTGTAAGACATAATACTGTGTAGTTGAAAAGACAGTTTGTGAAAATGTTTCTTAACCAAACATGGTAAGTAACTGCTCTCTCTGTGTCAGTGGCTGTGCGAACACAGATTTGAATGATCCGGTAAGACTTTGTCAAAAATTTAAAGGGGTCGTATGATGCTTTTTTAAAGATCATTATTTGGTGTAACAGAATATGTTGACATGCTTTAATGTTCAAAAAACACATTATTTTTTAAATACTGTACATTATTGTAGGTCCTCTATGCCCCGCCTCTCTCAAACGCTTCGTTTTCTACAAAGTCCCTCCTTCCGACAAGCGCAGTCTGCTCTGATTGGCCAGCTGACCCAGTGCATTGTGATTGGCCGAACTCGTAGGAAATGGTTTGAAAAAGAGATCTTTGGTTTGAAAAAGTGGCAAGTTCAATTCTCACGCAGAAACATTCACCGGAATTAAATGCATATTTTACTTCTAAAAATGCATGGTGATAAAACAAAAACAAAAACGGGTTACAAGCCGAACAAAAGAAAATAGTTGCATGCATTAGAAGACATAACGGGGCGTTTAGGAGGGAGGAAATACAAAAATATACAAAACGGACTTGAGGCCATGAGATGCAGCGAGTGCTAGTGAGTTATTGTGCACTCGTCGGAAATGTAACGCCCCTTATCATAATCACGAGCTTCATCTTTCAAAATAAATGTAAAGACAGAGCCCGAAAGGGGAACAGAGCGTGACAGACACAGTGATGAAGCTGGTATGTGTTTGCAGTACACAAGCCACGGTTAAGACAGCTGACTACCTGTCTTAGAACTCTTAAGACTCTCTCTCGCTCTCGCTCTCTCTCTCGCACGCACGCACGCCCAGCGACCAAACCGGCATCACTCAGAGCCTGAGAGGGAATATTAAAGGATAACACACTCCTGGAAAACAGCCACATAAGGCCTTTCTCAAACAAACACCCATACCTGGCCAGTGGCGTATGAGGTTGTGACCGAGCCCCTGAGGCACTGGGTGCAGTTGATCATGATGAGTCCTCTCTCGGTAGCTTTACGGATCTCATCTAGCAGGTCAGCGCGGTTGTCAGGGGCGTTACCGCTGCCGTACGTCTCCAATACGATCCCGTCCATAGGAGGCTGCAAGAAGGCCCTGACCTGTTGAGAGAGTAGTTATGATATTGAACATGTTCATATGCTGACTGAAGAGATTTGTCAATAATATGTGGAAAATAAAAGCAGACATTACCACACGGCCTTACTGTATCAGCAGTGATTCCTGGGAAGAGTCGCAGGAGACCCACATTACGGTTCATTTGTGTGTTGACAGTGAACTTGGCGGTTGTATTGGCTCTCCACACAGTATCCCAGTTAACTGAAGAGAAAGAAAGAAAACATAATACTCAAACTGACATATCTGAATAAAACTATTAACACGACAGCATCACTAATAAGGGAATTGACATGAAAATTCAAGCAGTGTGTGGCAATATGATAAAATATATTTAATCTAAAATTAAACATTTCTTTATATTTTTCTTAAAAATTTGTGTATAGTTATTGCATGTGCAGTTTTTATATTTTTCATTTATTCAGTATAATACTAATTGTGAGACAATATGGAATATTTGTACTTCGTAATTAATTCTTCACACTCACACAAGATTATTAAAGTGAACAGAATTAAAAAAAAAGAAAGAAATGAAGAAAGATGACCAGTGACAGCACTTAAAACATACATTTGATTTTCCCTTAGACATTCACATACATTTAATTAATAAATTTGTCAGCTACCCAATGGTGAATTTTTGCAGTTTAATGCCAAATCTAGATTACGTCTATTCAACATTTGTTACTCCCCATGTCTGTGATTAATTCTATGCATCATTAACAAGTTGAAGTATCATCATTTACTCATTTCAGTGATGTTCCAAACCATGCAATTAGGTTTTCATGCTTCAAAAAAAAATAAAAAATACACCACCATAAAGTAGCCTATACAACTTATAAACTATTCAAAATTCTGAAATCCTATGTTAGCTTCACATACAAAAAAAAAGAAATTAAATTTAAGTGCTTATACAATACAGCACAGAAGTTACATAGACCACTTTTAAGATACTTTGATGGTGTTACTTTTGTAATCTTGAAAGCCTATTATAATTGCATAAAAAAGACAAACCAGTGTGTAAAAAGGACAGAAAAAAGCAATATGAGAAGGACAAGAGTAAATGGGGGCAGAATAATAGACCAAATTTTTATTTTGAGGGGTAAACTTATCTTTTAATTTAATAGACTCAAATGAGACTAAGATTGTGTATAAATGTTGGCAGAACTGTAATCACTTTTAATGTCGACTTCAGCATTGGCTAATGGTGGCAGGTTTGGTGAGGTAAACGCATTAAAACTTGCAGCGTCCACTTTGGTGACACGGTTGCCCCTGTACAGCTTATGATGAAAATACAGGCATACCTGTGAAGACAGAAAGAAATTCACTCAATTCAAACTGCTTTATATTTATAATATCATTTCTTTATAATAATTATCATAAAATTATTATAATCATATTTTATTATTGTTTTGTTATTATTTATTGTAAATAATCATCTCAAAGGAGATGTATAATATGGTACATTAATGAGGAAAAAAATTTAACTTAAATGATTTTAGCAAATGGCTGCAATATAACAAAGAGTGAAAAATTTAAGGGGGTCTGAATACTTTCCGTACCCACTGTATGTATATATATATATATATATATATATGAAGATGATGCATAAACCTATGTCTGTTTGAGATTTTTCTGAGATTTATTATTTTAAATTAGCATTTTTAATCAGGCTCCTATGTTTAAGTTCATTAATTTCACTTTAATGGCAATGTAAAGGTTATTAGTCAGTTATTAAATGCCTTATTTTCAAAAATGTCCAATGTTATTTTCATAGGAGCCTGATAAAAATGCACATTTATAAGAAAAAAAAATCTCAGACAGACTAACTGACGATGAAATTCTATTTTTATAACTGCAGTCCTAGTTAACATGCTCCAAAATAAGCGTCTTAAAAACATCATAAATACAGTGCCCTCCACCAATATGCATTGTTTATCTTTTTGATCTTTCATTCAAAAAATAAATAAATAATAAAATAAAAAAAATCACAAAATTCTAACTTTTCATTAAAGTAAAACAATTGAAAGTGGGGGGTAAAAGTGGGGGGTTTTCTCCAACGCATGTTGGCCACAATTATTGGCACGCCTAGAAATTCTTATGAGTAAAATATCTCTGAAATATATTCCCAATCATATTTACTTTTTTTTTGGCACACCAGGGTGACTATGAGCATGAAATTGTCCAGCCATGACTAGCTGTTCCACAGGATTATAAATATAATCATCCATCACAAGGAGGAAAACCAAAGAATATAGTTCTGATGCACAGAACAAGATTGTTGAGCTTCACAAAATAGAAAGTGGCTGTAAGAAAATAGCTAAAGCATTGAAAATCCCCATTTCCACCATCAATGCAATAATTAAGAGGTTCCAATCAACTGAAGACGTCACAAATCTGCCTGGAAGAAGACGTGTTTCTATATCGTCCTAATGCACAGTTTGAGAGGCCAAAAACTCTCCAAGGATCACAGCTGGAGAATCGCAGAGAATAGTTGAGTCTTGGGTTCAGAAAGCCTAAAAAAATATCAAACAGCTCTTACAACACCACAGGTTGTTTGGGAGGGTTTCAAGAAAAATCCTCCTCGCTCATCCAAAAACAAACTCCAGCTTATCCAGTTGTCAGACACGACTGGAACTTCAAACAGGACTGGCTTCTATGGTCAGATCAAAGTAAAAAAAAAAAAAAGCTTTTTAGCAGTAAACCCACCAGATGGGTTTGATGCAGATAGGGATAAAAAGTACCCCATGGCCACGGTTAAATATACTGCTGGATCTTTAATGTTAGGGGCCTATTTTTCTGCTGGAGGTCCTGAACATCTTGTTCAGATACATGGCATCATGGATCCTATCAAATACCAACAGATAAACAATCTAAACCTGACTGCCTCTGTTAGAAATCTTATAATGGGCCGTGGTTGGATCTTCCATCAGAACAATGATCCAAAACAAACATCAAAATCAACACAAAAATGTGTCACTGAGCACAAAATGAAGCTTCTGCCATGGCCATTCCAGTTCCCTGACCTGAACCCTGTAGAAAATGAGTGTGGTGAACTGAAGAGTAGATGCACCAACATGGAGCTGGGAATCTGAAGGATCTGGAAAGATTCTCTATGAAGGAATGTTCTCTGATCTCTTGTCAGGTGCTCTCCAAACACATCAGGCACTATAGAAGAAAACTCCGAGCTGTTATCTTGGGAAAAGGACATTGCAGTAATCGGGTGCCAATAATTGTGGCCAACATGAACTAGAGAAAAACATTTATTTGATAATGAGACCCCCCCCCACCCCCACTTTCCATTGTTTTACTTCAATGATAGGTTAGAATTTTGTGAATTTTTTGAATGAAAGATCAAAAGGTTAAACAATGCAGATTTAGTTTCACAGCCACCTTTGCTCATATATTCCAAGGGTGCCAATATTAGTGGAGGGTACTGTATGTGGTGCTATCTTGTATTTGTATCCAAATGCAGCATGTGCATCTCTCACAGAAAACAAAAAAAAACTCACCTCTGGGATGACAAACTGTCCTGCTATCAATAGCGCCCCCAAAAGGTTGTCCCTCCCATCATTCCTCATCTCATAGATGGGCACCTGCCATATATAAGAAGGTCGTGAAGCTAATATGATGATGTTTTTCATGGTTACAAGTTCAAATGTTAAATAGAATAAAATGTTAAATGGAATAAAAAAATTTGGCATAAATAACAAAGTACATTGGTTTACATCTGAGATATAATAACTAAAATGCACACGCAGTTCTTTAAGTATTCTTACACTATTCTTCAAAAATCCTCAATTTGTGTTCCATGAAAGTAAGAAAGTCATAAGGGTTTGGAAAAACACAAAGGTGAGTAAATGCTTTATGGGTGAACTATCCATTTAAAACGTGTTACCTGTGAGCCAGTGAGGATGACAGGCTTTCCTAGATTCTCACACATGAAGGATAAGGCAGAGGCGGTGTAAGCCATTGTGTCTGTGCCGTGGAGAATGACAAAACCATCATATTGCTCGTAGTGTTTCTGTCAACATGAGAGAAATAAAAATGTTGAAAATACCAACAGTTTACCAACAAATTGTTAACCTGTTCACAGAACTATCTTCAAGAAATTAGAAGATTACCAACAATTACAAATTTTAAAAAGTTCCCTTTTGTAACAAAAAAAACCCACAGCATTAAATAACTAATCATGATCAGTTATTTAGACATCAATCATTACATTCAGTCATGTCCAAGCTCAGGCTGTGAAAAAAATAAAAAATAAATAGCCGCACCAATGGGAGTGACCCGATCAAAGCTATAATACAGTCAAAGTTTCATACAGCAAATTTGAAAAATTCAAGCCCTGCAAAGCAAAGCATAAAAAAGGAGCACCTCAATGTCTTTTCCAATAGTGGCCCAGTCATCTGTGGTCATATTGCAGGAGTCGAGGAGGGGGGAGTACTCTAAGACTCTATATACAATCCTCTTATTCTGTTTGGACAGTCTGGAGTGGGAAAAAAAGAGATAAAATGTTTTTAAAAGCAGCAAAATGTTAATGTGTAATGTGAAAGACAATTAAAGCAAAATTTCTTATTTAAACCAGCGAATCCCATTTATAGGCAAACATGGGTTAGTTTAGCTAGATCAACTAAAACAAAAAGTTGATTATTTACTGACAGTGAGAGGTTGACTGATTTCAGGGGCGTCTCCTGTAGTTAAAGTAAAAGCCATGTGTGCGTCAATGGATGAGTAAATGTTATGAAGCTGCAGAATTCAGACTTTGCTCATCGCTTTAGGGGCGGCTCTAGGTCTTACTGTAATGAAGAGGGGAGCGCTGGGGGATTTTCCACATTTAGGAACCGCGAGTGAGCAGATTAGCATGACCTGTCTTAATTAATAAATCCTAAAACCACATACATATCCATGTGGCCTGGTGCTGTTAAACTGGGCCACCCTTGTTAGGTGCACTGATAAGCTAATAGAGTAATAGATCTAATACTAATAGATTTAGCAGAAAGAAAAAGAAAATCCCAACCCATATGACAACCACAAAAAACGGTAAAGAGGGTGCAGTCCAGGCATTGTATGAGCATTAAGACTGTGGATATAATGTAATAGACTTGTTTACATTTCTTTCAAAGTTGCATAAATATCAGAAATCACCAAGTTATATTTGTAGAACTGGATATCGGGTTTGGCATACAAACTTTGCATTGGTGTATCTCTAACATACTCCTGTGCACAACCATCACACATAGCCAGTACAGCACATATTATGTTTGCCAGCAAAATCACACACCTTTAATATGCAGAACACAGAACTAAGGCACCAAACATAAAAATTACTTGCTTGCTCTTTTCTATTATTGAGACATTATTAGATATCCTTAATTGTATCCAATTGTAAAATATAGGCTGGTGTCACACAATTTTCATTTTGGGAGAATTATTCCTACACTGATGCAAAAATAGCACAACCCAACTATCAAACCTGTATTTTGAACACAAATAGTTAAATACAGCCAGTGGCTGCTAGTGTCTAGGACAACACCTCCACAAACTTCTAACCCGATCACAGATTTGTGCGCACATGTGTGGGAACTTACGGCAGCACCAGTGTGTTCTCCGGAGGCTTGTAGTATTCATACAGTCTGGTCTGTTGTGCGTACTGTTCATCGTGCAGAATGGGGAGTTTGCGTAGAGTTTCAACGAGAGCATTAGGTTCTGGGGACAGAACTGCAAATGCAGAAGAAAAGCCAGTAAGAATGCTATTAACAAAGACACATCTGATAACAAATGCACCAAAGCAGGGTTCTTATCACGATTATAGTGACCAAAATTATCACGGTTATCGGTATTATCACGGTATTGTTCAAATGTGCTGGAGATGTTCAAAAAGTACCAACACATAAATCACTTCAAGTTTTATATTTAAAAATCAACAAACAACAATTAAAATGACTTTTTGTTTGCATAATCACTAAAGCAATAACATTACCAATGATGTTTGGATTTTAAATGACAACTTGACTGACAACAGTTTAATAGCATGTTGAAATCTCTACTGTAAATGTTCAAATAAAGCTTTGAAAAAGTTTCATAAAAAGGTAAACCTCACATTTCAGCCTTTAAATAAAGAAAATAGTTAAGTCAAAATGATAATTGATTAATAAATGATTATACGTATTTTATCTGCTCCATAAATAATTCTAGATAACTTATCTGAATTGTTTAAATGTGTAGTATCCACATAAGCTTGTTTTTCATCAACCGGTCCAAATTTACAGCAGGGCATGCAAATTTGGTCCGTTTTTGGCAAGACAGAAACTGCACACAGGCTGAATGCAAATATAAGTCTCTGTAAATCCATTCGCTGACAGCAGGTGGCGCTTATGGAACAGCTGAATTAGAGCTGTATCCCGTAACCTCCGTGGACAAAGCATTATTGCGATTAAGAACACTTCCTTTAGGTCAGGGGTCACCAAACTTGGTCTTGGAGGGCCGGTGTCCTGCAGAGTTTAGCTCCAACTTGCCTCAACACACCTGCCTGGAAGTTTCAGGTATACCTAGTAAAACCCTGATTAGCAGGTTCAGGTGTGTTTGATTAGGGTTGGAGCTAAACTCTGCAGGACACCGGCCCTCCAGGACCGAGTCTGGTGACCCCTGCTTTAGGTATTACATGGAGCGAAGACGAAAACAAAATGCCATCTAATCGTTTCTGAAGACAGTCAGAACCTTCAGAGGTACATTCATATAATTAATTCATTCATATATTCATTTGTATAATTCCCTTAGCACTCTTTTAAAACCTCCCAGCTTTTCCGCCCTGTTTTCACACAAAACGAAACTACTCTGCGTGCTGTGCGCACGTGACACTGTTACTGAAAACTGTTCTTTATGCTGGACAGTATTTATTTATCGCGAGTTGTTCAAATCGCGGTAATCTAATACGGTTTTAATGATAATTAAAATATGAAACGGTAATACTAACCGTCGGGAATTTTATCATGATTTATCGTCAAACCGTTACAAATGTGTCTTTCAAACAGAACCTCTGTTCAGTCCATATATGATGGTTGATTTTCACGGAGCCTGTGTTTGCGGCAGAATGGGAGATTAAAGGTTCTGGGTGGAGAAAGTCAGTGTTTATTGTATGTCATTTATGTAATACGGATTCTGTCCTTGAACTTCGAGAAACAATTTAACAGAGCTGAATGTTTTTTGTGTTTGACCTAATGACCTTGCAAATTCTTTAAAAGGCGCTATCATTTCTTTTTATCAGCGTTTGTTTTAGATAAGCTTCTTTTTATATATAAAGAATCAAGATTGTTCAAGCAGTATTGTGCAGGAAATGGTACTAAAGCCCAGTGTCGGGAAAGATTAACTACAGTTTACAGAAGGCAAATATTTGAACATTCTGATCACGGAATTACTAATAAAGTCATTAAACATGGTCAGCATCCTCTTCAGAACAATTCTGTGTGAATACTGTAAACAAAACCACTCTTGAAGCACTCTTCCCATTACCGTTTATTACTTTACATAATCAAGTCATTACACAGACTGTGCAATTCATTACCATTTGGATCAATACGTGTATGTGTTCCTGCTTCTAATGTACATCGATTAATGTACAGCTGCAGTTTTGGTTTAATACAATTAAAAACTTGCAACCTCTTTGCTCTCAAACCCAAAAATGTAGCCACTGGACTGGACAAGTTATACTTGAAATTCATGAAATGATATTCTTTGATAATTATTACTGACATTTTCAATTTAAAACATCCACCACATTACTGTACGACAGGCTGATGGTAATTGATATGTTGTAGCACTCAATATGAAATCGAAATTGTTTATGTCTAACTGTTCTGTTATTTTATTTTTGTCTTGAAAATAAGCAAATCATTTAACACAGACTGAAAAATATATAATTATTTGTGCATTACCAAGTGGCAGTTAATGCAAGATAAATACGTATTGACAAAATATTTTGATAAATAAATAAATAAGTAATATTTTAGTTACTATATATACATTTCAAAATGAAGACAAAACGTAGTGGCACTTTATTTTATAACTGCTTTTATTTTTTTAAATAATACAAACACTGAAACGATCATTATTTAATGATAATAATGTTAACTTTAGCATTTAGTATATTGTGAACTTACTAATTATATATGCTAAATTCTTTATCCACAAACCCAAATTGGCATTGAAAAAAATCCTAATTTTACTGATTTTTAAATCAGAAATAGGTTTCTACTTGTATACATTAAAATTATTGTAAAACCTTAAATCCTTTGAATGACCAATGATTTTTTTTATGTATTTTATCCTAATATTTGAGATAATGTAACTGTCTTTTTATGTTCATTGTTTAAAAGACTGCTATTAAAAGACATGGCATACATGGTTAACAGATGTCACTTGGATTGTTATTTATCACAATGGCAACAATACATTTCAAGACCACTGTAGATTTATCTTTAGTTAAAGATTATAATTAATTTCCAAAGACCCATAGAGTGATGTGTACCCCCACTATTTAAACGGTTCCCACTGTTTTGTTGTTTTGAATGTGAATGATATCAACAAATAATCCAATAAACGTGTAATAATATTAATATAACAATGTGCACCATGTGTCTGTAGTGTGCAGTATCAGTCGAGCCGCATGCAGTCAGGTGTGCAGTCAGGGTAAAAGCAGGTGTGTGAGCGACGCTGGCAGAGTTTACCATTATTATGATACGTCATTCCAATGGTTCCGCCGGTGTTTATGACCAGGACCCTCGCCTCGACATTTGGGCTGATATCAGGAGACTCCGAGCTGCTCGAGAACCTCCGGCGACTCTGGCCCGCGGCGCTCCGGCTCAGAGACTTGTGCAGCTGAAACGCATCGGGCTGACTGAGCTTGCTACGAGAAAGCGCTCGACCCAGCGAGGTCATGCTGGCTGAAGACGGAGCCGACGGAGTGTGTTTCCATTCCGCCATATCGGACTCGCTTCTTCCCAAAACCGAGCGACGCAGTTTCTTAAAGAGACAGCGCCTTGATTTTGAACACCGATAAAGGTACAGATTCTGGAGACGTTCAAATAAACGTACCGTATTGTGTCAACTTAAAGTATCGTTATTAGCGGAATTCATTGTAAATAATAATAGATAATACTAAAAATACTCAAACCTTATACTTCCAGTCCATGCGTATCCATTGTAGCTTAAGTTAATTCATTAATTTATTAATTTAGCCTCTTGGCCTAGACAACATCCACATGAAGATAACATCAGAATCAGAAGAGCTTTATTACCAAGTTTGCACACACAAGGAACTTGACTTGACGACAGGAGCTTCCAGTGCAGAAGAAAGTACAGACATACATGATAGTGCAGACATACATAGGAATAACACAGTAGGGATGGAATATAACATATAAGAAAAAAAAGGAAATTAAATAAATGTACTATATACAGAAATAGAAGTATAGGGAAAATGTGTTATTGTTTAGATAAACGTACAGATATGTTATAAGTGTGCAGATATGTTATTTACAAAGTGTGCAGTTTGCAAGTGTACAGATTTTGGATTCTGTGTATAAATACGTCAGTTGTGATGGACGATAATTATGAAAGTTTAATTGTTCAGGCTGAATATAGCCTGCGGGGAAAAAAACTGTTCTTGTGCCTGGCTGTTCTGGTGGTCAGTAATGACCGTGAATTTAACGGTAAAAGACTGTAAAAATGCTACAGTAAAAACCTGTTAAATGGTTAACGGTAAATTCCCCTACTATATACGGTGAAAAACTGTATTGGACATTCATTTGGCGGTAGTATACCGTATTTGGAAGTGAAAAAGACCGTATAATTTACAGTGAATAACCGTAAATTGACATTCCCAGAATTCCCTGCGTTACATTTCAAATTTGATGTTTTTTTTGTTGAAATAACTATGTTTCTTCTTAGTTTTTTCTTATCAGTTTTGTATATTATCGTTGTGTGTTACACCTAATGTTGTTAAATTAATGTTTATTGCATTATTTCAGTTTCATGTGTGTTACCGTGATGGTGTTTAGTGTTTGTGTGAATGACACTGTGCACCTTCTATATATGTTATTATTTAAAAGCTGTTTGTGATGGGCGTTGGTTCATCATGTGACTTTCTCATCACCTCCTGCATTTGGTGGTTATCAGTGTATTACAAAGCTACAAAACAGATTTCTGTACTTCAATAGGTTGGTATATAATAAAATGTTATCAGTTAATGAAATTACGGTTTTTATCTGTAAATTTAAGTTAAAACCGTAAAACCTAAAACCTTGCTACCGTATTTTTTACGGTAAAATTCCGGCAACCACAGCTGCCGGTTTTTTACCGTAATTTTTTTTTACAGTGTGCTCTGTAGAGCCGACCAGAAGGCAACAGTTCGAAGAGAGAGTGGGCTGGGTGTGAGGGGTCCAAGGTGATTTTCTTAGCCCTTTTCCTCACTCTGGAGATGTAAAGATCTTGGAGGCTGGGCAGAGGGGCACCGATAATCCTCTCTGCAGTCCTGACTGTCCGCTGTAGTCTCTTGATGTCTGATTTTGTAGCTGAACCAAACCAACATTTACTCTCATATTTGTTGCTGCCCTTAAATGTGTGTTTTCGGGACCAATGAGAGCATATCCAACCATTTATGGTTCCTTGGATGTTATGAAAATGTTAGTATCTGGTTCAGAACAGAACTTTGAGATTATTTTTTGATGAGCCTGTTCTTTCTTAATCATATCTTAATTTACCTGTTGTACGTTAGTTCTGGTCATTCACTGACTTTGTTGAGCAGCAGCCCAAGAGTGTTGATATTCAGACAAACTATGACTTTTTACAGTTTCTACTGTGTCACTCTCATTATCCTTGTGTGTTCCAGACTCTCCGTTATAGATGTGACTTAATATGCAGGTTACATTGTTACACCAGTAGGTGGTGACAAGTGACTGTCTTCATAAGTCAGTTATGGCTCTTAGAAGGTTGACGCCTATTTATTTATTTGCTGGAAGTCAGTGGTCACCAAAATGGTTTGGTTAGCAATAAACTTAAGAATGTCTTCTGTTGTGTTCCTCAGAAGAAATAAAGGAAATAAACCCATACAGTTTTGTAACTTTATGGGGGTTAGGAAATATAGACAGAATTGTCACTTTTAGGTAAACTTTCCCATTATCGTGCCTTTCATCAGCACTGTCAACAATATTTTTACCTCAATTCGTAACAACCATCTTATAATTTATTGATTTTTTTTTTTAAACACTTTTGTATTAGATTTGTTCTCTGTTGTTGCTGATTGGACAGGAACAACTAATAATGTCGCTATCGCTAACTGCCCCGTTTTCTATGTTTTATATTGTGTGATATTGAATGAAATGTGTATTTTAAATGTGTGTATTTTAAAGGAAAGTCTGACGTTTGCCAACACCTTTATTATGAAAATCGGGCAGCAGCGGCCGTTTCCGCTCGTTCGCGTTGACGTAGTCAGTTTCACACTGAACTCGGCTGGTTTTAGGAGTGAACGCCGGGGTTGAGACTGCTAGAGAATGGTGGGCCTCCGCAGGTAACTAAAACGCATTTAGTCGCTCTAAAATGAATGATAATAACTTGTTAATGGTTACATTTTACATAACCTGTCGAAAATGTGTGTAAAAAGTGTGTGGTAGCGATTTTCTGTGGGTTGTTCGGCCGGCTAAGCTAGCAGGCTAAGTTGCTCTTTCCTGGCACTCCCTCTGAGCATCTCTTGTCTCTCAGGGGCACGTGAGACACACTTCGAATTCGGGACGGTTGAAATCGACGCGGCTCCGCTTCAGACGGTCCAGATGACAGACCCACCGGCCGGCCAAATGAACGCTTTTCCGCCGAGGCTCTGAACGACTTCAGCTGCTATCCGGTTACATTTTGGGGGAAGGACGTGAAACAGCCCCCGAGACGGACATTCACACGCCAAGCGGAAGTCTCGAAAGAGAGCCAGAGACACAGGAAAAGCACCGAAAAATCGCTGCTTTTGTCGCGTTTCTGTGGATTATTGTTGCGGGTGGCGTTTTTCAAACTGGTACCACCCTACAACCGAAGCAAAAACCCTGAAAATCCAGCTTTGACCTTTTCAGTTCTACTGAAAGTTTTCAGTACTGTCTTTAATCAGCAACCCAGTGGCCTGCATTGGCTGAACTGCTTATTCACTGTGACTTTAAGCCCAGCTTCGTGATAAAGTTATATGCACGTGTTCTGTTTACTTCCAAATTTGACATCCCAAAGAGGAAGTCTTAAAGAGAAAGCCCTTGTATTTCACTTTTCAAACTTTTTCTTTTTGGAGGGTAGTAGCCATTTATGAACAGTATACAAGATGGGGAAGATGCTGTCAAAGATATTTGGTAACAAAGAGATGAGAATATTGATGCTCGGACTGGATGCCGCAGGAAAAACCACCATCCTTTATAAGTTGAAACTCGGCCAGTCTGTGACCACCATCCCAACTGTCGGTTTCAACGTGGAAACGGTCACCTACAAAAACGTCAAGTTCAACGTGTGGGACGTGGGTGGACAAGATAAGATCCGTCCCCTCTGGCGACACTATTACACAGGCACGCAGGGGTTAATTTTTGTGGTGGATTGTGCTGATAGAGATCGCATCGACGAAGCCAGGCAAGAACTCCACCGTATCATCAACGACCGCGAGATGCGGGACGCCATCATTTTGATTTTCGCCAACAAGCAAGACCTGCCGGACGCCATGAAGCCACACGAGATCCAGGAGAAGCTGGGACTGACGCGCATCCGGGATAGGAATTGGTACGTGCAGCCGTCGTGCGCGACCACCGGTGACGGACTGTACGAAGGCTTAACTTGGTTAACATCTAACTACAAGTCTTAATGACACTGGCACTGACTGTTTAGGACAAATGAACTCAACATGGGGAAAATCACACTCTCCACCGAATATTCGTGCTGTTTTGATTTAGAGTTAACATTTCTTTTTGGTTCGTTTTCAAACGGCCCTCTTTGAAACAACGTAATGGGTTTGGCTTGCTTTTAGTTTCCTGTCTACTGTGACGTACCCGTGTCACACACCTTGGACTATTGCTTAACATGATAAAGCATTCCTGAATGAAGATTCTCTATTTTTTTTTTTGTTCTTCTTTGATTGTAGGTTTTCTACAGTTTGTCTCCCGCAAACAGTCCAATAGTGTGTTAAAGGCATTTTATACCGAGATGTATCCAAACTGTCCAGGCATCCACTGTAGCAAAGCACAGTTTTGCTGAGGAGGTTGTAGCATACTAATTGTAGGTAGCTATGTGGTGTAACAGGTTTTGAACCGTGCCATAGTTATGATATCACTGACATCCAATGATAATCAACATGTAAATGAGTCCATGGAACATTTTATGCAAAAGTCTAATCGTGGAAGGCGGGCTTACCACAGACATAACTTATATTCACACAGCATAATTGAACTGAGTGATGTCTTGTGCTCTCGAAAGCTTGGAAAACCACAGAAAGGTTTTTGTCTGCATTGCAATGTAGCCCAAAACGAGTTCAACGTTAAAGAGAGTTAATTTTGAAACCTCGAGGGATGCCTTTTGTAGCCCTTTTACCATTTAGGCTAACTACATTGACCAGATTGTCTTTGACTTACACACATGTGTCTCTAAAATGTGGGATTGTTACGTTCTTGCATTTCAAGTGTAGTGCTTGCGGTAGAGTGGACTGAGTTTGTCATTTTGGAGGGAAATGTTTCGTTCTATTCATTTCCTCTCTTTGCTTTAATCATTTTGAGAAACCTGTATAGAAACAGCTATGTAATTGTAACTTCAAATTAAACTTAGTCATTTTAATGCTTTTAGTTCATTCTTGTTCTGACCAATTCATGCCGTCTTTGATGCCTTTTGATGCATGGGAGTTTCCACCGTCATTTACCAAGCCAAACCAAAGTCAGATGGAAAATGAATTTAGCGCTGCTTAAAAATCCCTCCATTTCATTTTAGTTTTGTTCTAGGTAGCGCACATGGAAAATCCTTTTCTCGCTTTCCCTGAGTTTGCAGCCCATATGTATTTGCACAATATTTTCCAAACCCAGGACTCCAAGCACTTTGGAATCCATAGCAGATAAGATTCTAAAGAATGTGTGTTGGGTTTAATGTTTGACCTCGTCATGTGTTTGCACAAAGGACTCCAGACACCTTTCAAACATATGTGAGCTGGCACATTTTCAGTGAATGATTTAATTAATAATCTAAACGCCGACCATTCATTTAGAGAGCAACATCACAGTGCAGTAACTCTTAGATCCTCCTTTAATGTCTCATCGCAAATATTTGTTATATGAACATTTTAGTTTAATCTCCCAAAATGAGCTGTGTCAGGATTGTTCTGTTTTGAAACAGGTCTGCTCCACACCACGTGCCCCCAGCAAATCCCACTGTAAAAACAGGATGTCTCCCACTTGCTCTCTAAAGGCAGCACAGCTGCTAAACTGTTGCACACAGAGAAGAGTAATGGGCGGCTGGTGCTGGACGCCACAAATGCTGCTCTTGCTGACAAAGCTGCTAATAACAAGTGCTGTGATCCCTTGTTGCTTTGTGCGCCATCTTGAATGATTGTTAAACTGCTAGGCTGTCTCTTCTCCCTCACACGCCGGTATTCAGATCAGTCGAAGCCACAAGGGCCACATCAGCCGCTCGCATTGCAGGAAATGAGCTTGACTGCTGACATATTGATGGTTGTTTTTTGTTTTTCTCCATTTTTACTGAAGTTTTGGTGCACTTCCTTTTAAAGTGTGACATACTGTACTGGTAGTACAGAAATGGATACAGATGTTCAGACTGTAATCAACTCCGCAGCTACTGCCAACTTGTTGAAACCTGCTGTTAAACCATAATAGAGACTTTTGCATGTTTGTTAGACATATTTACAAGGTCAGAACTGTTTGAATTACAAAGCAGGTGATTGTCACACACCATGTTTTATGGCTGTGTATTGTCTTTCTTATTTGGTTTGTAGTTTGCCGCATATGAGTTTATGAATAACTGTGTAGGTCATAAGTGTGAATGATCTCCCTTTTTCCCTCTCTCTCTCTCTCTCTCTCTCTCTCTCTCTATATATATATATATATATGTATGTGTATGTGTGTGTGCGCGTGTTTTTGTGACAAATGAGGACATAAATTTGTATAATGACAAGGGTATGACACAGGTATTACAAGGAGAAGGTGACCTTTCAGGACATTATCCCATGCCCCCACTTTTCAAAACGCTTATAAATCACACAGAATGGAGTGTATTGAAAATCTAAAATAGCACAAAGTTTCCTGTGAGGGGTAGTTTTAGGGGTAGGGTTGGTGTAGGGCAATAGAATATACGGTCTGTACAGTAGAAAAACCATTACGCCTATGGAGAGTCCCCACTTTTCACAAAAACAAACCTCTGTGTGTGTAAATTTTTTTTAAATTTTTGAAAAGTCTTGTTCTCACCAAGCATTTAATTGATCAAAATACCGTAAAAAAATGTAGTATCACAACTATAAATAACTGTTTTCCATTTGAATGTTTTAACATGTAATTTATTCCTGTGATAACAATTACTCCATTCTTAGTGTCACATCACATGATCCTTAGAAATTATTAAAATAAGCCGATTTGCTGCTCAAGAAACATTGTTTTATTGTCAGTGCTGAAACAGGTGTGCAACTTAATATTATGGTAAGTGTGATATTCTTACTTTTTTCCATAGTAGGCATATATTTCAAATTATTTTGATCAATTAAATGTGTCCTTGTTGAAAGCTATATATATTCAGTAACAAATGATTCCCCTCCACTTCCATATCAGCAGTTTTTCATCACATTCTCAGTGTGTGTGTGTGTGTGTGTGTGTGTGTGTGTGCTTGCCTGCTCAGGAACTTTTAGTGCAGAGCTAGTTTTATTGTGATATCTAAAAGGGAAGTGGTCAGGGTGATGTCAGGCCTGACTGTATTATAGGAGTTTGGGTGGTGCTTGAGGCTCTGCTGATGGTGGTGTTCAGCTAATGACACACATGCTATTAATAGTCTCCTCTTGTATGTGTGAGGGAACACAAAATGCACACCTCAGAACACTTGTGCCCATGTGGCCTTCATTATTCTTCATTAGACTTCATTCACTTTAAATTTGGATTCAGACACTTTCTATTCCTATGCACTGCTTTTACCTTTGAAAACAGAACAAAGCTTATGAGCTATAACACTTGAGTGCAAAAAAAAAAAAATGATGACATTGTGCAGTCTAAGTGTCCTATTGTTCACCAATCACTCGCCCTCATGTCCTTCCATGCCTGTGTGACTTTCTTCTGTTGGATATTAAAATAATTTTAGAAATCTCTTAGTGATTCTTAGTTGTTGTTTTTTTTTCAAAAGTCAATGGTCACCCAAATTGTTACTAACATTTTTTTTTTTTAATATCTTGTATGTTCCACAGTAGAAAGAAATGCATGTTTGGAATGACATGAGGGTGTGTACATGGTGAATCAATATTGCTCATTCTGGCCTAATTAAATGAGAGGGTAAGTACCTAATAAACGAGAATATTTAATAAAAGATAGATAGATCGATAGATCAAAGCTAGTAACTATTCATGTGTGTATGACTGAATAAAACAAAGTTTGAGTGGTTTGGGGTTTCTCTGAATGTTTTTAGGTCCTAATGTATTGGGTCTAGAATTATATTTTTGTTTTACATTTTTCTAGCTGTGGTTCTCACGTTCAGTCTGGCATCAGTGTGATAAGCAGTGTTGGGGGTAACTCATTACAAAGTAACACGAGTTACGTAATCAGATTACTTTTTTCAAGTAACTAGTAAAGTAACGCATTACTTTTTAATTTACAAGAGAATATCTGAGTTACTTTTTCAAATAAGTAACGCAAGATTTTTTTTTTTTTTTTCGTAATGCATTACTTTTAAAAGTAACTTTCCCCAACACTGGTGATAAGTAATTCTGTCAAAACTTGGTTATGAGACTATAGTGTTGATTCATTGTTCTTTTAGAATGAAATGATCATGCCAGAAAGGGGTAAACGGTAAAGGCCTGTTCCAGCAATAAAGGATAAAACAATAAAGATTTTATTCTGCTGGACCAGTCAAGCCTGTAGTTCAGTTTTGTAATCCCTCCAACAATATTTTAACTGGCCCCACCTCAAAATAGAAAAAAGGGGGATGGAATAGGGGTGTGTTTACTGTAATATTAGGTGAATCCGTACAGATAAAGTCTGAGTTTTAAGTTTTATGTTGTAGGTTATTAGATTGGTGGTGAAACATTCCTAAAAAGCACAAGATTACATTGTGTTCATAATTGTGTGTCCCTTTGGATAATCTTATCAACCAATCTAACACACTAACCACTCGGTCAGTATGAGTAAATATGATTGTTTGTACAGCTTGACTGTAGGCTGCTGCACGATAGTTTCTGTAGGACAGGTTTGGTAACTGCAATACTTCACTTATTAATTGGCACATAGAAGCTTTTTACCATTGCTATGTATCTGTAAAACAGTTGCGCTGATAATATTTTTTATAAGTTATTTTTATAAAAAAATGTTGCCTATATATATATATATATATATATTTATTAGTCATTCTTCATAGTTTTTTTATTTGGCTGCTATAGAGTGCTGCAGGGATGATGTATTTTTGTAGGCCAAAACCCAGAAACACGTTCAGTTCCCCAAATCGTCCATTTGAATGGGTTTGTGGTTAAATGCTTGAAATAAGGTCTGTGGTGAACACAAGCTCAATATATTTTAACTTTTTTATTCTACAACATAATATACATCAGTAATAGCCCCTTGTGATTTATACTAGTCTTGAAAAAGGTGGCTGCTTACAATTGGTTGTCTGAGACATTAAACACCATTCTCCATACAGGTAAACTCATCTACTCAGTAGTCCAAATAAAGATGGAAAGAGTTGAGGGAAGCTAAAAGCGTTAGTTCACCCAAAAATTTAAATTAGCCCATAAATTACTCACCCTCAAGGCATCCTAGGTGTATATGACTTTCTTCTTTCAGATGAATCCAGTCGAAGTTATATTCAAAATTGTCTTTGATCTTTGAAGCAGTTTCATGGCAGTCAGCGGGTGTTGCAGTGCTTCAGTCCAAAAGAAGTGAAATAAAAAGCGCCCATCCATAAAAACAAAGTATCTCACACTGCTCCGGGGGGTGAACAAAGGCCTCCTGTAGCGAATCGATGCGTTTTTGTAAGAAAAATATCCATATTCAAAACGTAATAATCACTTTAACGTAGCTTGCGCCAACAGTCCTACACGGAAGCAGCTCCGGGCGAATGACGTATGAGTTCAGTGAGTCTTGTGAAAACCAACGTTTGTTTACAGGAGCAAAGGAAGCAAAGTTTCCTTACTTTAGCAAAGGAAAACCAGTCTCCTCTTGGCTTATATCGAAATCCTCTGAAATTCTTCTTTACAAATCCTCGTTTTGTACTTCTAATTAGTGACCGTTGTTTTGTTTGATCTCTCCGCTGCGTTTCCGCGTGCGTCACTTCTGAGCAAGCGCAAAGCTGACCTCACACGTCATTCCCCCGGAGCTGCTTCTGTGTACAACAGTGAGCGCAAGCTAGATTAAATTGTAATCATTACGTTTTAAATATGGTTATTTTTCTTACAAAAACACATTGATTCGATATAGGAGGCCTTTGTTCACCCCCCGGAGTAGTGCGAGACACTTTTTTTTTTTATGCATGGGCGCTTTTTATTTCACTTCTTTTGGACTGATGCACTGCAACACCCGCTGACTGCTATTAAACAGCTTCAAAGATCAAAGACATTTTTTTATATATAACTCCGACTGTATTCATCTGAAAGAAGAAAGTCTTATACACCTAGGATGCCTTGAACCGTGAGTAATTTATGGGCTAATTTTCATTTTTGGGTGAACTAACCCTTTAATGCTGGTGACGTTGAAGTCATGTGACTGTGGTGTAGTTTGTTTATAGCCTACATTTAGCTTTTTACTTAGGCTGATTGTATCTAGACTTCAAAAGTCATAAAAGTTGTGTTCATTTGTGAAGATTATCATAAACAAAACGTGTGAATCAAACTTTTGTTAATCACAGAGCTTATTTTCAGAAATAATCCAAAAGCTAATGGAAAAATCCTTTTTTTTTTTTTTAAGATGGAACCAGGGTTATGTTAACTTGCGGCTTGTCCTACAAAAAACAAATCATCACTGCAGCACTCTATTGACACTGATTACAGGTGGAAATCTTTGCACATTAATATTAGTTAACTTGGATGGGAAGTGGCCAAGCTTGTGTGTTATGCAAAAGGACCCTGGTACTTTGTTTTATTTGTACATATTCCAAAAAATTGTAGTTGAATATTTCATGAAGGCACTAAACAGGCTTGGTCATATTTTGCAGAAGACTGGAAGTATAGTGGCGCCTATATTTTTTAATTATTTATGTTTTGCAAATGTTTAATCTTCTTTGTTTTGACAGCAGGAAATTAGCACAACTACTCAGCACAAACTACTCACAACTACTAATTAGCAAACATTCACACTCCATTTAACAGAAACAGAAGTGTACCTCACATGAATGTGTGCTGAGTACAGTGATGTGTTAATGGTGCTGTGCAGTGTTTACATTCTGTGTACTCTGACCCTTGTGAACCTTAGCTGCAGATGTTCTCAGATAACACTGGATATGGAAAAGTGAATGGTGGGAGAGGTCAAAGGCCGACCTCTAGGATCAATATTAGCAATGACGGTTTAGGGAACCACCAATAGCACTGACTCAACTCTCAGGAATCTAAGTTTTGTGACACTGTTCCCTAAAACCTTTGAAGGCTAACTCCCTAAAACCAAGCCCAGCATGTACAAAGAAACTCTTTCGCTGGTTATTTCAAAAAGCAAATCCGGTCACCATTCATTTCCAAACAAGCTGGCATTGCCCTTTCATTATTGCCTTTGGGGTTGGTCACATTATGCAGCAACTTTTTTTCTTTTTTCTTTCTTCTCACAATTTGTCGGACTTAGGTTGGGCAGCTGGAGGAATGTTGGCTGGAGGAAGCATTCCTATGGGAATATTTGGTATTCTGTAGCTGGATTTCCTGTGAGGAAAATAGGCAGAGGGAAAGTAGATGAATGGGAAGGTGGAATGTGAGAACTGTTGTTTCACTGTTCAGACATGACAGATGTGTTACGTAACCAATGGGGTGCCTCCCATGGTGACTCATTGATAGATCTGTTAACCAGTGAGAGTTGAACAGAGTGATTGATTATTATTCTTACAGGAGAGAACTGTTTCCTATGGAAGCTCGTTTCTGCCGCTAAAAAAAAAATGGTAACTTAATTTGTATCTCACAATTCTGACTTTTTTCCAGAATAGCAGGATATAAACTCACAATTGCAAGGAATAAAGTCAGAACTGCAAGATAAACTATAGCCTTTTTTCTCGCAATTTGTGAGTTTATATCTTGCAATTCTGACTTCTCAGAATTGTGAGATATAAACTCACAATTGCAAGTTATAAAGTTGAAAAAAAATACTGGCTTTTTTCTCATAATTGCAAGTTTATATTTCATAATTCTGACTTTATAACTCACAATTGCTTGTTATAAAGTCAAAATTCCAAGATATAAACTCGCAATTGCGAGAAAAAATTTGATATCTTGCAATTCTGAATTGATTTCTCAGAATTGTGAGTTTATATCTCAAAATTGTGACTTTTATTACATACAACTGCGACTTTATATCTCACAATTATGTGAGTTTATATCTTGCAATTCTGACTTCTCAGAATTGTGAGATATAAACTCACAATTGCAAGTTATAAAGTTGAAAAAAAATACTGGCTTTTTTCTCATAATTGCAAGTTTATATTTCATAATTCTGACTTTATAACTCACAATTGCTTGTTATAAAGTCAAAATTCCAAGATATAAACTCGCAAATGCGAGAAAAAATTTGATATCTTGCAATTCTGAATTGATTTCTCAGAATTGTGAGTTTATATCTTATTACATACAACTGCGACTTTATATCTCACAATTCAAAAAAAAAATCGCAATTACCTTTTTTATTTTTTATTCAGTGGTGGAAACAAGCTTCCATAGTTTCATCTCTCCAACAGACTTGATTCGATTAAGATCCCAAAACCAATATTTAAAGCTAGGCTTTCATTGAAACAAATAGCCATTGCATACTTGCATAATTTTCTTACCTCTCTGTCTACAGTCTTTATAAACATGATTTGTTCATACATATGTGTCAACTCACTTATCCAAAGTGTGTCAGTTAATTCGGTTGGCATTTCTTTCAGTTGTAACTCACTCTGGTAAAAGGGTGTAACCATGGGCACAGTGCAGACCCACCCATTCTACACTAGAGTACACCAGACAAAACTCATTCAAAGGCCTGTTTGATTTTCCCGTTGCTGTGACAACAGTCTTACGAGGCTCTTGTCAAGTGTGAGTATGTCTGAGTCAGATCTTTCTCTTTCATTCTGGTGAGAGGGCTGATCAGGACAAACCTGTCCTACTAAGTCTACCCAGTTTATGTCAGATGCCGTCATCTGAACTGGAACTTCATACATGCTTTAGATTGTGTAGAACTGTAATCTAATATAATTTATGTAACATTGCTGTTAAATGTAACTGTCCTGTGTGCATTATTACACAAATTCTCATATACTTGGGTGAGCTCTTTTGATAGGAAGTAAGCAACCACATAGCAACGCCCTAGAAAACTGTGGTGGTGGTGACTATAGTACAGGCAAGAGGCAAGACCCAATCAAGACCAATTTTGTTTTTAATGCAATTTCTTTAATTGTTGTTTCTTTGTAAGACACAATCATGCTTTGTTTTGTGTTTTATTTAATGTCCGGGGTTTTTTTCTTTGTAAGACCCTATCATGTTTTGTTCTGTTTTTGTTATTTAATTCTTGTTTCTCTTTTAAGGCCCTATCATGTTTTGTTTTGTGTTTTTTGTTATTTAATTGTTTCTTTGAAAGACCATATGATGTTTTGTTTTATTAATTTCTTGTTTCTTTGAAAGACTCAATCAAGCTTTGTTTTCTTTTCTTTTGTTCTGATGTTTTTTTAATCTAATATCTTTGATTCTTGTAGGCTTTATTTTTTATTTTATTTATTTGTTTATTTATTTTTAAATTCCAAAATACAACCGAAGTGCAATAGGTTTAAGGCAAGTCATGGGCTGAAATATTTTATGTTGTGCCCCATGTACAGTATTATATATTTCCTTTCATCTTGATAAGCTTAGGGCCATATTTGAAATTTTTTACTGAAGATGCACTGCGTAAATCTGATTATATGTATCACTTGATTTATCCACTAATTAGAAATATCACCTGTATGTTGACATGGCTTCAATCTGTTTTCAGAGTTTAGCAGTAAGTGTCTTGCCCTGCTCAAGTGCTCATAAACACTACATACCATTGCTCCTCATTTGACATAGGAAGTGGTTTATAGTTGGCGCTCTTCCTGTTGTGGTTCAGAAGACTGAATGGAGCCATCTGTACTCACTGAAACCCCATAGCAGGCCATAGTCGTACTGAGCTGTTACTGATTTGAAAGAGGAGATAGGGCTAGATCTTTCACGCCTAACAACTCATAATTACAGACCTTTAGAAAACTCAAACTAATCCACATGCAAAGACAAAGCACTGAGATCATTTAAGCCCTCCGTGTTTCCTTTCATGTCAGAATATTTCATGCGAATTGCAAACTGGAAGTATTAAATTGATGCAAATGATGTGTAAATGTTGCTTGGGGCTTAAAAAGTGGAGTATCTAAAATTTTCAAATGGAAAAGATCTGCCCATATTTAATCTACATTCTGTAGTGGCACATTCCTGTCTGGTACCCACGTAAACATAACCCAGTTTATAGACATATGCCAAAAGTCATCCACAAAAAGCTTAGTTCAAACAGAAACCACAGACAGGAAGGGAGAAGGGAGTTGACATTTTGCACCGACATTACAGATGCAGAGGCAAAGACTTCTGACTGGATGGCCTAGAATACAATATTTTTGTTGAAATTCGGTTTTGACCAAGGCCTTGAGAAAAGCGAGCCCTCTGCTGCCAAGTATTTGTGGATTATGAATGGAGAGAACAGTATGCAGAGGAGAATTCTTTTATTATTTATTGTTCTATTGTTTTCTATATTGTTTTCTATCTGAAAACAATGTTGTTTATGCTGTCCATGATATTCAAGAGCTCTCGCATTAAAAAATATATATATATAGCTCACACAGGTGGCCGAGTAACATGTTCCATTAACATTTGACAACTAAATATGTTTCTGTTTTATTATTATAAGACTTTTTATAAAAACATATTTTCTGAAATGTTCTTGAAAATATTTTTTTTTTATTTCTTTTAAATGGCGCTTAGTTTGATATTTGATAACAAAACATGTATACGTTGCATGTGGCTTATAAGTATCCACATAATTTTTGAGGCTACTGTAACTGTAAACATGTCAAGCAGTTACACTTTTTTCTTCAATCAAAAAGCATAAGTCTTTTTCCCCCCTAATAACTAGGAAGAGAAACTTCTTATTAAAAGTCTCATTTCCCCTATGGACATGTCATGTAAGTGATGTGTTGGCAAACCTGCAGGTGGAAAAAAAGCTAAATATGAGCTGTAAGTCCCTGAAGGAGAACACTGATGAGTCACAGTGTAAAAAAAAGCCCTGCAGTACAGTACATAACCAGTTAGTGTATCTGTTATTTAGATAGGCTGTCAATAAAAAAAAAAGTTATCTAATTGATTATATCATATATTGATTAATCAGTATGGCATATCTCAATATTTGTTTAAAAAAGCCCCCCGAACGAAGATAATTGAAGACATCACATTACTCTAAAGCACAGAATTACAAAAAGGAATTGTCTACCCAAAAATAAAAATGTACTCAACCTTGGCCATCACAGACGTAGATGAGTTTGTTTCTTCATCAGAACAGATTTTCAGAAATATAATATTGTATCACTTGCTCACCAATGGATCCTCTGCAGTGAATGGGTGCCGTCAGAATGAGAGTCCAAACAGCTGATAAAAACATCACAATAATCGCAAATAATCCACACAACCCCAGCCCAATTAACATCTTGTGACAGGAAAAGCTGTGTTTGTGTAAAAAAAAAAGCAATTCATCATTAAAGTATTTTAACTTCAAACTGATGCTTCTGGCCAAAATAGCAGTCCATAATAACACTTCCTCCAGTGAAAAAGTCCATCCCCTGTTGTCCTCTCACATCAAAATTTACCAACATATTTGTTTAAAACTGTGTTGGTCTGCTTGTGTATTTCTCTGCTGATTCAGACAAGACAACGTTTTCACTATAAAGCAATATTACATATAAAGTATGCATAAGTATTTTAGCCGGTAGCAACAGATGGAAGTTAAAAATGTCTTTATTATGAATTTGTTTATTACAAACATGCAGCTTTACACATTACAAGACATTAACTGATGGACTGGTGCTGTGTGGATTACTTGTATATTATTGTGATGTTTTTTTTATCAGCTGTTTGGACTCTCATTCTGACGGCACCCATTCACTGCCATTGGTGAGCAAGTGATGTAATGCTAAATGTCTCCAAATCTGTTTTGATTAAAGAAACAAACTCATCTACACCTTGGATCGCCTGATGCCGAGTACATTTTCAGCAAATTTTCTTTTTTGGGCAAATTATTCCTTTAATATATTTGATTTCCATATCATCAAACATCACTGGTCTGCAGTCCGCAGCAAACCATTCTGATTAAAATGTAGGATGCGTTAACAACACAGGAAGCATTCTTTAATTCCAGCCGAGCATTTTTTTTTTTTTTGTCAACATGTCTTTAGCCACTGCAATCGCGTCTCACTGTTTTAACCCCATAGGGACCACATTTTTAAGACTGGGAGTAAGGTTTTAAAATTTTTAACCTGTAAATTGTACAAAATGAATACACTGACAGCCCTAGTGTGCAGTAGCATTTTATAGCACAATAGAATTCAAAACTGACCGTTGGAAAAACGGTTTTGAGGATCTATCAACCACTTCCTTCAGACTGTGGGTTCAGTTTCATGGTTTGATTATAACTGCCTCGCACACAGAGCATCATCAGGCTTTGACAGGCAACAGCACACTTCCTAATGTTAGTTCACACACGCCAGCAGCAGTCTGTGCGTGACAGGAGCTTTAGATCTGTCTGCAGGCCACCCACTGACAGACATATGTAATGCCACATTACCGATGCCATCGCTTTGTGAAGTCGGCTGCGTTTTGCCTCACAGAACTCTGTAACTTCGCTTGCACTGCCTTAATTCTAGTCATTGTGCTTGTCTAGTATGCACTGTAAAATATCTAACTTATATGTTTCTTTGCAGGGCTGCTATTATGAAACTGACTCTCCTTCTTTTTTTGAGGGTTGTGTTCTGAAGCATGAACAATGCATTAGAACATGTTCTCTACAGTAAACAATGGCTTCAGTGTTGTCAGACTTGCAGGCGGCTTTTGGCTTTAATGCACTTTACTGATAACCTAAGCCCAATGTAATGTTGCCATGTAAGCTTATCATAAGCACCTTTTTTTTAAGGTTGCTTAATTTTTTCTGTGAGATCTGGCAACACTGCATAACGGATAAGGCCCTGTTTGGGTGTGGCTACACTGGCTGCGGTTGACAGTTTTAAGTCAAGTCAGTGTTTGGGTGGGTTAAGATCTTTTTCTCGTGTTGTTTTTGAGGTGTACTTCCTGCACACTTCACTCAATAGTTAGTTTAGTAGTGCTGCTTGTTAATCACTATTACTTCACTACATTGTAAGAAAAAAAATCGGTAACACTTTAGTTTAGGGACCAATTCTCTTAGCATGCATATTGGCTGCTTATTAATACTTATAAAGTACATATTAATGCCTTATTCTGCATGACCATATTTTAGATCCCTTAATCCTACCCCATACCTAACTTAACAACTATCCTTACTAAATATTAATAAGCAGCAAATTATGAGCTTATTCAGGCAAAAGTCATTTAGTTAATAGTGAGAATTGGTCTCCAAACTAAAGTGTGACCACAGATCCATAGAGAAACTGAAAATGTAGACTGTAAACAATATTGTTTTCAAAGTTGTAAATAAAACATTTTATTATTGGAGTACATTTTACAAAAAAAAAAAAGCGATTTATACATGAATTCCTTCATGTTAACATAGTACAGCAGGCCATATTTTTATGGATGTTTCTTAGAGTATACTGCTTTTTATAAACCCTAAATATTAAGCATTGCATATTGTTATGAAGTTATTAATCACGAAATGTATGTATAAATATTTCGGGTTCAATACAAGTTAAGATCAATCAATAGCATTTGTGGCATAATGTTGATTATCACTTTAAAGAGCATAAATTGAGCACTTACAAACAAAATAATATCGAATTTTATAAAAGTATTATAAATTATTCTATTAGAACCTGTGTATTATTTAAACCGTAAAGCTGTACTAGTCATTTTAATGGTCATTTCAGGATGTAGAAAGCTGTAAAATCGCATTAACATGCATTGTACGTGCCTCACACTTTATTATTTAAAGAATATTTTCTGGTAGTCAGCATTATGCCACAAATATTGTTGATCGCACTTCAGTTATATTGAATCCAGAATAATCCTATAAAAAGACTTGGACGTGTAATGTGTTTCTAAGATTAGATGCATTCTTTCATTCCAGCAAAATTAATTGCTTGATTATTTTTTGCACTGTAAATGGTGTGTCTGCATATTTTTACACCTGCTATCAGCCAGTCTGCTACGAAACAGAATAGAACCACTACACATGATGCCACTGTCCACCAATCAGAGGCCCAGATGGCCCATGATGTAAAACAGTACGTCACAGATCCTTCCCTGCTGTGCTGAGTAATCTCATTAGAAGTCACAGTGTCAAAGCTAGCCATCCTGTTGGTTTGTGTTATTAATAATTTGTTTCCAACATATCAGTTACCATCTTAATAGCCTCTGTTTGTATACACAGTATACACAGTAAAAATCAATGTATATTCTGCATGCATGTAAAAGGATCATTGTTGTGCTTTTCAGCAGTCAGCAGTTCAGCAGTCCTTCAGCTGAAGTGACGTGTAGCCAAGAATGGTGTCCCATACTGATAATTTGTGCTCTGCATTTACCCCATCCAAGTGAAAACACACACACCCGGAGCAGTGGGCAGGCATATTTGCTGTGCCGTCTGGGGGAGCAGTTGGGGGTGCCTTGCTCGTGGTATTGAAGGTGGAAGAGAGCGCTGGTCATTCTCTTCAAACCACCACCTACAATCCCTGCTGGTACAGAGACTCGAACCCACAACCTTACAAGTCTGATTCTCTTGCCATTAGACCACGACTGCCCCAAAATTGTACAGCAACATTTGGCACTTTCCACTATTCTAGCATTGTGTCCCATGCATTAGATCCCATATCTGTAGTGAGAACGATAACATCAACTTATTAAGATGACCATAAAAATGTGTTTTAATGCATCAAACGTATATATGTGATTTCTCAAGGGAACTTGGAACTTCTCAAGGGAAGAGTTCTTGACCTCTGTGTTTAACATTAAAATCATATAACAATGTCTTACTTTTGACCTTATCTGTTTTGATATTGATGCAATGAACTGATATTCAATTCATTGTAGTAAAATATTTTTAATAAAAAAAAATGGAATTAAGTCTTGCTATTCAATTCATTGTAGTAAAAAGATTTTAATTTATTTAATTAATTAATTATCAATTTATAATAATGACTTTAATACCTTTAAACATAAATCGGTGTACTACATTTTGTGTACAGCTCTGTTAGCACAAAACGTCTAACATTTGAATCTTTTCTACATGGTTGCGAGACAACTTAATTCTTAAAAATGATGTCTTCTGACTATTGCTTATTGTATTTTAATTGCGTTTAATGCATTCGCCAAGCTCAATTATTGAACACCATTACCTAAGTTACTGTAGAAAGACTCAATTTTCAACCCTGTTATTCATTCTGACATTGTGTTGTGGTTTTGTTTGTTTAATATTTATTGATAAAAATGACAAAACCCCTGTTTTTACTCTACGTTTGTTTAAAAAAAAACTTAATTAGAATATTTTAAGAGTTTCAGGCCCTACTTCATAACCCATTTGTAGAAAGCACCTTTGACATCTGGCATGATTAAGCCAGAGAGAAAGAGGAAGCGTGGGTTTTCCATAGTAACTGTTGCAGGGGAAGTGAGGCATCTTCTGCGTAAAAATGTGAGCTGGTATTGTTAAAAATGAGAACTAGTATTGAGCCATAGTCATTTACATGAAACCAGAAAATTTCACTCTAAATTTGACCTCATTTAAATTTTCTAAAGCAATCTTCAGTTCAGGCCAAGTCATTGGACATTTGAATATTTATTTTTTGTAGGCTCCACACTCTCAAGGGGCACGTGCGCTACTGTAGTCTCTACAGTGTCACCTGTTGGCTGCCTTGGGGAAAAGCATGAGTGGATTGATTCATATATATGGATTTAACCAACAAGAGGTGGACACTCATCCAGTATTTATTTATTTATTTACTATATTTATATGTATTTTTTGTTTAAAGTATTTATTAAAATAGTTTTTAATCATTTTTATTTGTGTATTTTATTTTATTTGATGTATGTGTGTTGTAATGTCACCAGAATTGTCTCATTTAATTAAAGGCATAGTTCACCCAAAAATGAAACTTTTTTTCATAATTTACTCACCGCAAGTTGTTCCAAACCTGTATGAGTTTATTTCTTCGGTTCAGTGCAAAAGAAGATATTTTGAAGAATTTTGGTAACCAAACGGTAGCAGTTGACTTCCAGAGTGTGGAAACGAACACTATGGAAGTCAGTGGCTACCGTCAACTGAATTTTCATTGTTGGGTGAACTATCCCTAATGTTTTAACAATTTGCTGCATTTTTGTAGCTGCACGTGCTTAAAGGGGTCATGTTGCTAAAAAGAACATTATTTTGTGTATTTGGTGTAATGAAATGTGTTTATGCGGTTTAAGGTTCAAAAAACACATTATTTTCCACATACTGTACATTAATGTTTCTCCTCTATGCCCCGCCTTTTTTACAAAGCTCATCAGTCTGAAAAGCGAGGTGTGCTGTGATTTGCCAGCTATCCAGTGCTTGGCAGAATACCTCAAGCGAGTGACGGAAATGATACGCCCCTCACCATACTGTGATGCCCTGTCCGGCCGGAGCGAAGAGACAAAAACATTAAAACCCATTATAAACAAGGCATTTGTTGCATCCAGTGGGGACATAATTACGGATTATAATGACTTATACTGTCTTTTTATGCGTTGCATTGCATCACGCCGCGTAAACATAAAACCATGTCTGCATTTGTGATCGGAGAAATGACAAACAACAAGCGCTACTCTACACTGGCAAATTCTTTAAATATAAAAAAACGTACTTAAAGTCTGTGAGTCAAAACAGCCGGCATTGTAGTCTACTCTCCCAGGATCAGGAAACAGTCCTCCATAAAATGCTCTGCGCACATCTGAATATTTGGGTTGAACTGTTCTGGAACAGTGTTGTAAATACAACTTAACCACTGATTTCTAGTCGTGTCCTCTTTTGGAAGACCAAACAAAGTAGTTTCACTTTCACAACGAAACACACTGCGGGCTTGAGTGAGCAGAGGCGGCGGGCTTGAGAACGGCACA
>NW_015505883.1:719487-723250 GCF_001515645.1 Sinocyclocheilus grahami | reverse complement strand
ATGTATTTCCTCAGCGACCAGCACAGATCAGCTCCAGGCATGACGAAGCGGATATTGTCCTCTTTTGGAAGGCCAAACAAAGTAGTTTCGCTTTCGCAGCAAAATGGCGGCGGCAACAACAATACTACAGCGAGAATAAAAGTTACGCCTTCTTTCTTTGCGTGAACATTTGGGCGGCGTTTTGCAAATCTTCCCACATCGTGACGTAGACGTGTTAGAATGAGCCGTTTTAGGTAGGCGTGGTTGACTCTTAACTTTTATAAAGAATATCTCTTTGGATTTGAGACTTAAGTCTTTGCAACTTTACAGATCTTCTTTATGCACCAAGAGCTTGTAACACTCCAAAGAGAAAGGAAAATTGAAATCGCATCATATGGCCCCTTTAAGTGAAGAGACAACATAGAATGCGATGAGAAATAAGAAATGGCACGGTTTAACCACTAAATAAGAACTGTATACATGTCTATAGATGCAACAGAAGCACTAAAACCTGAAAGGCTACGTTTATGGGATTACCCAGAGAATCAGCTGCAGTGACAGCGCAGATGGCTCCACTTGGGCTGTTAATGGGGTTTAACCCCAGCAAACTCCATGACCTGGCAGTCCTCTGCAGGGTGCAGAGAGTTATTAACAGCTGATGTCCAGCAGTAAGAGTCTGAGGGCTGACCGGTCACATTCTGAAGCAATGCAGAAAGCTACTAACCAGTGCTACATCTCAAGGGCCCAAAAAATTGGTGGTGAAATCAGATTTTTGAATGCATATTCTATTAAACCAACACATAACCAAAAGCACCATTTTAAAGCACAATATTAAAAGAAAACTATTATCATTAATTTTTAAATGGGTTCATATATGCAAAGGGGAATCTCATTTAAATTAAATGGTGTAAACGTCACCATTTATTTACATTTAAACTCAGAATTTCCCTCCAGCCAAAAGTACAAAAAAAAAAAAAACTATAAGTGACTATTTTGTGTGTGTCACATAACAAATAGGTATTGTTATACCTATCTTGCATCTATCTTACCAGTTTCTTTGTGAAGCTGGTCTGGAAGTCCTCATTCAGATAGATATCCTGCTTTTTGTGCTTGTGTCGGCAGAGGAGGTCAGAGGTCATCCGAGGGTCAAACTTTCTAATGTGACATCAAGCAAGAGACTAATCAAGACAAGTTCAGTTTTCTGAAATAAAAAGTGACTGACTGTGAAACTTAAGTTCCTTAGAAATGCAAATTACATTAAATATGACAGAAAAATGCAAAACATGAAAACAAGTAAATGCTGTACACTTGCAGTGGCTCAGTGTGCTTTGTGTGCTGTGTCAACATGAACATACACACATTGTGATTATAGTAAGAGGCTCATGCATCTATAAAACCTTATCTAGTGTTTACATACCCTCCTTACACCATCCGCTTGACTAGAAAATATTACTCCATATTATACAATTTAATTTCTAATAACACCTTAATATTTAAAAAAAAATGTAACAATCACTTTAAATAGTATCTATTGGTCCTTCTAACACCCCATTTACACCTGGTTTTACACTTGGGTCCGTATGAGGGAATGCAAAAGTGGACAAAGGTAACAAAGCCCAAAATGTTTTGTGATCATAAATATGTCTATTTCAAGCCCTTCCAAAAAAATAAAACAATCTATTGATGGTACTTATCTACTGTAATATAATGAAATACTGTATTTTTTAAATTATTATTAATTTAGTCAGCGTAAACAACTTCTGAACTGTGTTAATGGGAAGACATGCTTTTTTGCCATCAATGCTGCATTTAAGAGGTGTTCAATCCTGCTCCAGGAGGGCCAATATCCTGCAGAGTAGTTCCAACCAGCTCCACCACTAGCCTGGATGTTTCCAGTGAGTCCGAAGACCTCGATTCCTTTGGTTCATGTGGAATTAATAAGTGTTGGAGCTTAACTCTTCAGGACAGTGAACAGGTTTGTACTGCATACCAATAATAACCAGCCAATCTCTGAACCCCTGGAAACACTTTGATTCTGTGATGATTTTGGTACAAAACCATTATGCTCCTCTGAAATCAGACTCGTACCTGGTCAACCAAGGAGACGCATTGAGACTCATGTTACAGGTGTACACAGCTGACTGCTTGTGACTGGATCACAAGAGACTGATCTCAGTACTAGATGTAAACGACACTCATTGTGCTTTCACGTTTCTGTGTTGCGGCGTCCATTAATTATTTAGTAAACGACTGCCCTCTAGTGTAAGAAAATAACTACACCAATAAGTAAAACGCCAATAATATTCAATAAATAATTGGATTTGGAACACTATAGTTTGTACAAACTTCTCCCGTGAGTCGTCGTCATCTGTCTGGTTTCATTATCGATATTATAAGTGCCGAATCCAGAATTTATTTATTAATCCCTGTTGAAAAAAACAGCATATGCTGGTTAGGTATGTTTTGACGCTGGGATGCTGGTTTAAGCTGGTCCTTTTGCTGGTTTGTGCTGGTCCTTTGCCAGCAAAAGGACCAGCACAAACCAGCAAAAGGACCAGCATCCCAGCGTCAAAACATACCCAACCAGCGTATGCTGTTTTTTTTCAACAGGGATGTTTGCCTTCAGAAAATCAAGTTCACAGACTTTGTTGTTGTTCGCTTTTTGCAGAGAACGTTTGTAGGCTATAGCCTGTTTCGGCATATGAAGCGAGCAGCTTATATAACAAAAATGAAATTGAAATCACACATTCAAAAACGTAAAAATAGCCGGTGAATTAACGTTTAAATTTATATTTTTATTATTCTTTGGTAGTGTACCACTTGAGAACATACTGACTTTAATTTGACCGTTGAGTAACATATGTAGTATTTTCTTTTTTTTTTACAATTTTGCAAACATGACCTTCTGATTGGTTACATACATACTGAAATGGCTGTTGACAAGGTTTCTTTATGTCTGACTTGACCCATACACAAAGTTACAGCATGACAGAACATCAAAAACCTAACAGATAAGCAACTAAGTAACTAATAACATTAATTTCACAGCTCACTGATGAACAAAATATAGTACAGAAGGGATGTAGAAGAAAAAGAGTATAACCAGCTTGGTTACTCCAAATCCCATTTGAGTGGTTACAGAGGTGAAAAATCTAGATGGGTAAACTGGTAAAGGTAGTAGGTTCCAATGAGGGTGAACAGACCATGAACTGTTACATTGCTATTTGAGCAAGACACTTATTTATAACCTCATACACGTGTCATTGCAGGTTTCTTTTTTCTCTTGTGGGATTCAGACTTTGTGAAGATGGACAGCATGAATTTTGCAGACTCTTTAGAATTGAAAGTAGTGGGTACAATGAGATACTCTCCTGGTTCAAGCTTGAAGAATTTCATCACATGTCTTGTATCGATGAAGTTCCCACTATCTTCCACAGAACGTCTGTGGTAGAAGAACTTGGCAGGAAACTTTTCATCTTTCATCTAAAGAATGAAATATTATAAATATCAAGTAATTTATTTACTTACAAAACAAAACAGATGTGGTTACAGAGTTTAATACTACTGAGCTTGAATTGTATTTTACTTGCCTCTGGTGGTATCTGTCAAAGTAGAAAAACATGAAACACACACCATTAATAAGTGGAAACCAAAATGACTGTATTCAGTGAGATTTTCTGTGAGTCCAGTAGAGTTATTGTTAATACTGACCAGATAAACACTGAAGCCAATGGAGTAATTAGAAACAAGACTTCTGTATCTGTTCTCATGGATCTGCATGAGG
>NW_015505883.1:695397-719477 GCF_001515645.1 Sinocyclocheilus grahami | reverse complement strand
TACACACATTGTGATTATAGTAAGAGGCTCATGCATCTATAAAACGTTATCTAGTGTTTACATACCCTCCTTACACCATCCGCTTGACTAGAAAATATTACTCCATATTATACAATTTAATTTCTAATAATACCTTAATATTTAAAAAAAAATGTAACAATCACTTTAAATAGTATCTATTGGTCCTTCTAACACCCCATTTACACCTGGTTTTACACTTGGGTCCGTATGAGGGAATGCAAAAGTGGACAAAAGGTAACAAAGCCCAAAATGTTTTGTGATCATAAATATGTCTATTTCAAGCCCTTCCAAAAAAACAAAAAAATCTATTGATGGTACTTATCTACTATAATATAATGAAATACTGTATTTTTTTAATTATTAATTTAGTCAGCGTAAACGACTTCTGAACTGTGTTAATGGGAAGACATGCTTTTTTGCCATCAATGCTGCATTTAAGAAGTGTTCAATCCTGCTCCAGGAGGGCCAATATCCTGCAGAGTAGTTCCAACCAGCTCCACCACTAGCCTGGATGTTTCCAGTGAGTCCGAAGACCTCGATTCCTTTGGTTCATGTGGAATTAATAAGTGTTGGAGCTTAACTCTTCAGGACAGTGAACAGGTTTGTACTGCATACCAATAATAACCAGCCAATCTCTGAACCCCTGGAAACACTTTGATTCTGTGATGATTTTGGTACAAAACCATTATGCTCCTCTGAAATCAGACTCGTACCTGGTCAACCAAGGAGACGCATTGAGACTCATGTTACAGGTGTACACAGCTGACTGCTTGTGACTGGATCACAAGAGACTGATCTCAGTACTAGATGTAAACGACATTCATTGTGCTCTCACGTTTCTGTGTTGCGGCGTCCATTAATTATTTAGTAAACGACTGCCCTCTAGTGTAAGAAAGTAACTACACCAATAAGTAAAACACCAATAATATTCAATAAATAATTGGATTTGGAACACTATAGTTTGTACAAACTTCTCCCGTGAGTCGTCGTCATCTGTCTGGTTTCATTATCGATATGTCTGTGAACTTGATTTTCTGAAGGCAAACATCCCTGTTGAAAAAAAACAGCATACGCTGGTTGGGTATGTTTTGACGCTGGGATGCTGGTTTAAGCTGGTCCTTTTGCTGGTTTGTGCTGGTCCTTTGCCAGCAAAAGGACCAGCACAAACCAGCAAAAGGACCAGCATCCCAGCGTCAAAACATACCCAACCAGCGTATGCTGTTTTTTTTCAACAGGGATGTTTGCCTTCAGAAAATCAAGTTCACAGACTTTGTTGTTGTTCGCTTTTTGCAGAGAACGTTTGTAGGCTATAGCCTGTTTCGGCATATGAAGCGAGCAGCTTATATAACAAAAATGAAATTGAAATCACACATTCAAAAACGTAAAAATAGCCGGTGAATTAACGTTTAAATTTATATTTTTATTATTCTTTGGTAGTGTACCACTTGAGAACATACTGACTTTAATTTGACCGTTGAGTAACATATGTAGTATTTTCTTTTTTTTTTACAATTTTGCAAACATGACCTTCTGATTGGTTACATACATACTGAAATGGCTGTTGACAAGGTTTCTTTATGTCTGACTTGACCCATACACAAAGTTACAGCATGACAGAACATCAAAAACCTAACAGATAAGCAACTAAGTAACTAATAACATTAATTTCACAGCTCACTGATGAACAAAATATAGTACAGAAGGGATGTAGAAGAAAAAGAGTATAACCAGCTTGGTTACTCCAAATCCCATTTGAGTGGTTACAGAGGTGAAAAATCTAGATGGGTAAACTGGTAAAGGTAGTAGGTTCCAATGAGGGTGAACAGACCATGAACTGTTACATTGCTATTTGAGCAAGACACTTATTTATAACCTCATACACGTGTCATTGCAGGTTTCTTTTTTCTCTTGTGGGATTCAGACTTTGTGAAGATGGACAGCATGAATTTTGCAGACTCTTTAGAATTGAAAGTAGTGGGTACAATGAGATACTCTCCTGGTTCAAGCTTGAAGAATTTCATCACATGTCTTGTATCGATGAAGTTCCCACTATCTTCCACAGAACGTCTGTGGTAGAAGAACTTGGCAGGAAACTTTTCATCTTTCATCTAAAGAATGAAATATTATAAATATCAAGTAATTTATTTACTTACAAAGCAAAACAGATGTGGTTACAGGGTTTAATACTACTGAGCTTGAATTGTATTTTACTTGCCTCTGGTGGTATCTGTCAAAGTAGAAAAACATGAAACACACCATTAATAGGTGGAAACCAAAATGACTGTATTCAGTGAGATTTTCTGTGAGTCCAGTAGAGTTATTGTTAATACTGACCAGATAAACACTGAAGCCAATGGAGTAATTAGAAACAAGACTTCTGTATCTGTTCTCATGGATCTGCATGAGGGACACCAGTATGTTTTCAGGACACTGGCCACTAGCACATTCCTCATCGAGCTCCTCAATCCTCACCCGAAACTGAGGGTTTGTCCAGAAAGAGTCTACAAGACATCCATTGAATCAGACCTTTGTGGTACATACAGTATACATATATACAGGATGAACACACACGCACACACCATATGGCCAAACGTATGTAGACACCCAAAAGCACAGTCAATACAAACGAACAAGTTGTAATTTTAGTTTGTGGTACCTGGTAATATTTCATGCTGCATATGCATGCTGTATCTAATATTTGTATTAATAAAGTATTTGTGTTATATGCAATTGTATGAAATGATCACTTGCCTCTCTCTCTCTATGCATACAGTATATGAGCTACCTTTATTATTGATGCAGCCACCCGCTGTAGTCCCAGATTCCCAACTGCCATTGTAGCGTGTTGTTGTCCAGCTGCATTTAGAAGAGCTGTCCAGAAAATCAGGACTGAGGCAGCAAATATCAATTTCTTCAAAGTTTTTAGTGAAGTCCTCCATTGACATCCTGCAGTAAAATATGTGTTATTTGATTCATGTTTCATGCAGCAAGAGGTCACATCTGAAACTACAGTTAATGCCATACCAGAACTCGCCATCATTGGCCAAAGAACGACACTGGGTTCGCTCCTTTTCACTCACTTTGTTCCACAGCGATGACCTGAAAGTTGTGCAAAAGCATATTAAAATTTGACATGGGGTTGCGCTAAATGAACAAATAGTAAATGATAAGTAATAATGAGTAAAGAATAGCAAATAAAATAATTTATTTATTTTATGGTAGCATTTTTTCTAAAAGGTTATAGCTGCCTTTTCAATGGCACAGAAATAAACAGCATGCAAAATTAAGTTAGCAATTGCATCTGCATCCTGTTTGCGCAGACATGATACGTCATCAGCGCATTTCATTACGCTATTGCAGACAGAGCGAGGATGGAAGGCATTATTACTGTAATATTATGCGCTTCGTACTGGAATGTTTTCTCACCAGTGAATGAGACATGAGGTAATCTGACAGCACTGCATTCAACCCTCCACCAATGCCATCTCTCATTGTGTCAATGGTTAGCCTCTGGTCTGCTTGTGCGCATTCATGTGTTTTGGAGGAGGCATGGCTTTGGAGAGTGATTTGCAGGGGGCATAGGATCTTATGCTTTTGCCATTGCTAGCTGGTCTGAAATCGCCTACCCTACCTTTAACCCCCTCAGCTGTATTACATAGAAAGAGAAAGAATGGAATAGAGGAGGAGATGGGGAGGTGGAGGGATGCTGGAAGAATTGTCGCTAGGACGGCTCAGTTACTGCTGCTTACGTACGCTTGAAATGACGATTGACAGGACTGAATGATTAGGCTCCTCCTGAAACTATGTTTGGAGCTTCATTTAAACAATCTTATCATATAGAATTTTGTCATTTTAACAAGCTGGAATATTTTAAAGAGACCACAGCGCAAAAACTATTTTGCGAATCGATGTTTGTGCTTTCGTGCTTTTTTTTTCCCCCACCAAAAAGTGTCACTACTGAACTAGCTTTTGTTTGATAAAGGGAAAGGCTATTACAAAAGAATGACTCAAGGCAACCTGCCACAAAAGATGACAAAAAGGTCATTCGTTCATAACATAATTTAATTAATGATGGTAGGCAAATTCCAACGATATGAATGACAGTGACCGTTGGTGATGTAACTTGGTGACATTGGTTTTTCTTGGTTGGTTGGTTGTAACAACAAATTTCAGGTCTTACATGAAAAAAAAAAATTTGAATTTGGTTTAAATAAATAAAAAGGAACACCTGGAATATTTTGTAATACATTTTGAATGGTAACATGCCAAAAATGGCAGCATCCACACAAAACCCCAAGTAGTGGAATTATCTACACTTATAAAATTGTGATATTGTGAAGAAAGTCATAGAAAAAGAAATTAATATGAAATTTGGATTTGTATACTTCTTATTTTATCCTATATAATTCATATATGACAGGGACATGAAGATGTACTGTATAGCAGTTACAATCCATCATAGTAAGCTATATTTAGTTTTAAAGATCTACTGTTTGTAGCCTAACCAGCAAACTTCAAGTTGTTTAGCATACTAAAAACCTAATACAACTCCCAAACCTCTGATTCATATAATCATTAATTATCCAGGTGTTACAAACAAACAATGTCACTTGATCAATGTTGTGATTAGTGAGTTTAGTTTCATGTGAGTCTTACTTGTCACTCCAGGCACCGTTCCACTCGCCCATTCCCCACGGATTCAGCACTCTCACCAGCCTCACCGGTTTTCCTTGGCATGTTACCTGTCACACAGTGACATTGCATTTTAATTCAAAATGCTTATGAACTCTTTAAACCCTTATCATGGGTGTTAAAAACAAACAATGTCACTTGATCAATGTTGTGATTAGTGAGTTTAGTTTCATGTGAGTCTTACTTGTCACTCCAGGCACCGTTCCACTCGCCCATTCCCCACGGATTCAGCACTCTCACCAGCCTCACCGGTTTTCCTTGGCATGTTACCTGTCACACAGTGACATTGGATTTTAATTCAAAATGCTTATGAACTCTTTAAACCCTTATCATGGGCTGCTACTTATTCTGTGGGATGTCACCTAAACTCAGAATATGCCATATAGGTATTTCACCAGGATCATTATGAAATAACCTTTTACCGCAGGACTGAACTGCCTGCACACAATGCTTTGAGTTAAATCAAAGGACAACAAATTATTTCAAGAAACTACTCTTGCAAAATCACAGACCTGACGTAAGAGATACACATGAATGAGTACAAAAAGGACATACCAAAGGGTGGAGCTCATCTGTAGCTGAAGGCAATCAGTAAATAAACACTGGTCTACACAATTACAACTATGATTAAAAGAAGAACAAAGCGAGTCTGTTGCTAAACACCTTTTTTTATATTATAAGCCTGTCAATATGGAACGATTATACTTATTATAGAACACGAGTATTACCACTCAAAAGCAACCTCTTGCTTAATGAAAACAGGTTCCAGAACAGAGCCTTGAGGGCACTACTTGGGAATGCAATAAAAAGTCAAATGTTTTAAAACAAAACTTTTAAGTTATCAGTTAAAATAGTGGTGTTTCTATGGTGAACAAACTCAGAAAAGACTGCCGTTGCAATACAACTAGATTAGACTTTTGTAAATGGAATTGTCAAAGGAATCTATCTAGCTAGAAACTGACATTTAAATTTTTACACATTTTACCTTAAACACATTTTTGAAAGACATTTTGTGAAAACATCAAAATATGGCTTTTAAAAAAGCTAGAATTGTGTATACAAAATTATATCACATTAATAAAATAAAGCAAAGATTAAATAAAACCGCGGCCATGTAACTTAGCTTAATGCCTTTAAAAAAAGCATTGTTTTATGTATTACTAATGCTCTACATTGTACTCTACATCATACATTGTAAAAATGTTCACTGTATTCATTTAGATTTAGTTAGACTTTGAACTCTTTAATGCAAAACCTAACAAAATGCTTCAATTACAGTGCTTTAGATGATCAAGATGATAATATCTGTTAATGTAAGATCAAGCCTTAGGTCACTGCTTACCCCCTGATGGGAGCCACAGGCCATCAGAGCCTTTGTTTTGGCTGCACGGTCCATCAGGCTCCACAAATCAATAGCAGGTTTTTCTAGTTCAAAGCACACATGGATGCCACCGGTGAAGTCTAGCAGAGCCTCAGACACATAACCAGCATGCATGTCAGCATAGGAGCCGCACACCCTGTAAAAAGCATTCTACATATCAAGTATATACTAAAGTGGACCAAACATGCTGTTGGAATACTGAAATTTTTGAGGATTATAAAATGACTTATGTTTGTGACAATGTAAAATTATAAATACTTCCATCTGTAAGGCAGCTTTAAAATCAAGTTACATAAAAAAAAAACATTTACTAAAGGCCATAAAGTCATGGTGAAATCATTTCATGTTCAATAAACAAACATACTTTGATGCTATATGAAAAATTATTTTACCACAACATACTGGCACCTACTTGGCATAAGCTTTCTCCAGTAAGGCAGGCCAAAACTCATTAGATGTTTTTGAAAGGACAAAAACGAGTTCGCCATTGATTGTTGGAAGTTTGTCATCAATGACAACTTCAGTCCATTTCCCAAACCGCCAGAACTATACAAATTAAGCACAACATTGGGCTTAAAGGACTGATGTAATTTTAAATCGTATTCAGTTATACTGTAAAAGACCAAAGAACTCACCCTGAAGTGAAATATCCCTGCATAATCTTTGCCAAATGACTGGTCAGCTGGCATGACCTGGTCCATGACGTCCTTCTTAAATGTTAAAGCCCCAACTGAAGCAAGAAACCAGCAGTTGCCTAAGGTAAAGGCACAAATATTAAAGAAATAGATATTTCAAGGTATATGCAGTGACATTTACAGGGTAGATAACATGCCTACTGGAGTATGTATAGAAATACATAAATAAACATACCTAAATAAGATCCTTGGGAATAGTCAAACCTGGACACCCCCTGTACAATAAGCTGAGGGTCTGCTACTATTTTCTAAACAGTGAAAATACAATGAAATTTGGCCAAGTGATTTAGGAATACCAGAAAAAAACATTTAGATTCATATAATACACGTTGGGTCTGCTTTCAAGACACTTGAGATATCTTTCCACTATTGTAAATCAGAAATGCTGGGAAATGTGACAGGTGAACCTGTTCTGACAAGCCTACAGAGACATTTGGCCATACTTTGACAATGATTCTTTCAAACAAGTTACTGAAGGTCTGAAGATGGAAAGTCAATACAGGTAACTTACTGATGGCCTCAACCACTTGATTTGGTCCAGATCCAGTTCAAGTTTCTTCTTTGGGTCAATGGAGCTGCTGTCTGGAAGGAACTTGTCATCAACAAATCTCTTTTTATTGGTGATACAGCTCTTCCGCAGCTCCTGGTAGTCCTGATCCAAGAATTTCAAAGGGTCGTCGAGAGTGCCTGTTTTGTCTTTTACGGTGGATTCATTCCTGGGTTTCTTGTTTACAAGAGGTGGAGGCATTTTTTTTTCTTCAGTTGCAAAAGTCTGTTTCTAATGATAAACTACAACGAAAAACAGATAAAGGTGACACGACTGCGAGATGTCACAGCTCTTATGCTATGTTTTGTTTTCAAAGACCTAAAAGATAAGGGACTTGTTTGACTGGTTTGGGAGTGTAATCTTATCCCTTTGAAAGACTTATCTTGATAATTATTCAGTGACTTAATCAGTGGATACATTCAATTTTGAAGATATAAGTAATATACTTTACCTTCAAGGGTAACAACTCACCTAAATGAGCAGTCTTCTCCCAGTAGACTTAACTTATTCTCTTTGCTCTGACTCTGGAACTGTGCTCAGACTGAATGATGTTTTCAGGAAGTGTGCAGTGTTTTGTTCTGCACAGTGTTGCCAGATTGGAAATGTCCAAGTATCGTACCAGAAGCTCAAAATTATCACATTTGGAAGAAAATTATCGTACATGAGTCAAACATACAGAATGCAGCTATTTATCTAGACCAACAACTTTTTGACACAACCTGCAAATTACCACAATAGATACAACCTGTGAGTCTCTGTCATCGGAAGCCTGCGGGTTGCCAGATGTTGAGGAGGTAAAAGCAGGGCATCCTCCTGAATTCTTAACACACTCTTTCTGAGGTGTGCACAAGCGCATTTATAGTCTGTAATGAGCCGCTTTCGTGGATGAGTATAGAAACCCTATGATTACAACTTCCATCATTTGAAGAGTCACAAAATTCTGAAATTATCGTACATTATGGGATTTTTTAAATTATTGATCGTACATCGTACAACGGTTAAAATTATCGTACACATACGATAATTATCGTACGTCTGGCAACACTGGTTCTGCATAGAATGTCACTGCACAAGTATACTATTGCGCGAACTAAAAGAGATTCCAAATTCCTCCCACCATTGTTATATAATTACGTAACAGTAAATTCCACCACTATATATAGACTATAACTATAAAACTCCATATAGAAAAAAAAATCAATATAGGCAAATAAAAGCAGTTTGAATCTCAAAGGTTTTAGAATTAACTTAGAAATAAAGGCCAATGTTTATATAATAAGTAATTAATAAAGAAACTGCATCTGATTAGTCCTTAATAAATTATATATGAGATCAAGAAAATACAGAAACTCAAGCTATTGATCTCTTCACAATCCTCATTTTCACACCTGAGACTTAATATGAGCCCATAAACCACCAAACCCAGTCTATGTATTATTTTAAATTAATATGTAGTTTATTTAGAGGGGATATGATCAGGTGGTCTGAGGTAGAGTCCTTTGAAAATTATTTAGGCTTTATGGGAATTCTTATGAACATAAAACAACATAAAAGTATGTGACAGTTATAGCAGTAGTAGAAAAAATAACTTAAAATAAAAATTAAAAAAACTTAAAACTAGATAAAGTAATATGAAAAGAGATAGCATAAATGAAGTACAACTCAGATGTAAGTTTGTTTTCTTTAAGCAATTTTTATAATGCACAATACAAACTTGAGCTGTTAGGCTCGAATGACAAAAATTCCATTGGCATATTCCTTTAAATCTGCAATTCTGAAGCATAGTGTTTGTATGCACAACATTCTGTCTAGATCTATGCATTAAACAATGATTTTGAGAAACTGCTTTGTACTCATTTGTAAAACAGAACTGAAGTACAAAATCTATATATTTACGTAAAATTACATGACCATGGACTGAATATGTTTTGCACTAAAGTAAAAAGAAAAAATAGCTAATATAAAATCAATGCACTAGTCTCTTTCCATTCAACTGGTGTCCCACTAATTGGTCTCATACAATGTCATGACAGGTTTCTAATTTCTCCTGTGGGTTTCACTCCTTAAGAAGATGGACAGCATGAATTTTGCAGACTCATTAGGATTGAAAGTGGATGGTACAATGAGATACTCTCCTGGTTCAAGCTTGAAGAATTTCATCACATGTCTTGCTTGGGTAAATTTCTCACTAGCTTCCACGGGACGTTTATTGTAGAAGAACTTGGCTGGGAACTTCTCATCTTTCATCTAAAGGAGAATGAAATATAAACTTGTATTCAAGCAATCACTTTATTTAGAGCTAAAAATAGTTAATAGAGTAATTAAATAAATATTTGTGCATTAGATTTTACTTGCCTCTAGTGGTATCTGTTAAAGTAGAAAATAGAATAATAACACACCATTAATAAGTGGAAACCAAAATAGTTATATTCTTTGACTTCTGTTACTGACCACAAAAACACTGAAGCCAATGGCGTAGTTAGAAACAAGACTTCTGTATCTGTTCTCATGGATCTGCATGAGGGACACCAGTATGTTTTCAGGACACTGGCCACTAGCACATTCCTCATCGAGCTCCTCAATCCTCACCCGAAACTGAGGGTTTGTCCAGAAAGTCTCTAAAACACATCCAGAGAATCAGACCTGTGTCTTACACATATACACACTAAATGGCCAAAAGTATGTAGACACCCAAACACTACACAAATATGTTTAATTATTTGTAATATTATTTAATGGTTCTCAACATTATTAAGGTCCTCAACATATTAAGATTTCACTCACTCTCACTGTAGATATTACGTACCTTTATTACTGGGACGGCCACCAGCTGTAGTCCCAGCATCCCAGCTGCTGTAATAGCATGTGGAAGTCCATCTGCATTTAGAGGAACTGTCCAGAAAATCAGGACTGAGGCAGCAAATATCAATGGCCCTAAAGTTTTCAGTGAAGTCCTCCATTGACATCCTACAGTAAAATATGTGTTACTGAAAACATTTGATTCATGTTTAATGCAGCAAAAGATCAATCTGAAACTACAGTTAATGCCTACCAGAACTCTCCGTCAATGGCCAAAGAACGACATTTGGATTGGTCACTTTCACTCACATTGTTCCATAATGAAGACCTGAAAATTATGCAAAAGCATATATTACAATAATACATTGGGTTTTGTTATAGCATAATCATATTGGCTGTGCAGATAACTCAATCCAGTGGTACACTCTTAAAAATAAAGGTGCTTCAAAAGGTTCTTCAAGCGATGCTATAGAAGAACCATTTTTGGTTCCACAAAGAACCATTCAGTCAAAGGTTCTTTAAAGAACCATCTCTTTCTTACCTTTTTATAACCTGAAGAACCTTCTTTCACCACAAAGAAACAGAAAGGTTCTTCAGATGTTAAAGGTTCTTTATGGAACCATTTGGGCAAAAAGGTTCTTCTATGGCATCGTGAAGCACCTTTATTTTTAAGAGTGTATGACTGACAGTATATTCTCTACCAGGGATATATCACTGGAAATAAAATGATATCTTTGAAACTGAATATATTTATGCAGTAATTTAAGGAAGTATTTCTCTGTAAGTGACTTTTCAATAGCATGAAAATAGACAAGATGCCAAAAAGGATGAAAATAAATAGCAAAAGTTAACAACTGTACAGCAAGGATTGATGGACTGAGAGTTAGCTTAGATGAGTGTGTCAGTTTAAAGTCAACTTTAATAATAACCATCTATTTAAATGTTTATATTATAATAAAGACTGTTTTCATTTTAGCAGACTGGAATGTTTTACAGTGACCATGCCACAAAACATCACATAAATATATATTTTTTTCTTTTTAAAGTATGATGTTTGTGCTTTTGTTCTTTTTTCCCTACCAAAAACAATGACGTAATTTCCTATGACGACACTGAAGAACTGGCTTTTGTTCATTATAAAGAGACAGCCTATTACAAAAGACTGACAAAGGCAACCTGTAAACAAAAGACAACAAAAGCTGCCTTTTGTTGACAGGCGAATGCTGGTGGTATGAATATTGGTGATATGACTTGTGCAAACAAAACAACAAACAGTTAGTGTGAACGCCTTTTAACAGGACTCCAAATCTATATTGAAAACATACAAGGAAAAAAAACTATTATAAACGGATTACCAATTATTTCTTATTATAATTTTCAATAACAAAATAAAAAATAACAGAATATTTAAAAATAAATTTTAGAATGTGTGGATATGACCAATGTTCCCTCTAATTTTTTTCTTGCTGAGCAAAACTTTTCTCTATTGGGCGGACATTATGGTCACCTGAGCAAAAACAATCTTTATAGCAGACCTGTACAGCGCGCACACAAAAAAGTGTGTAACTTTTAACTTTAATGTGCTATTTGTATTTAATTTGACCTGTGACTAAATGATGTACATTTTAGGTTACCTGAGAATTTTTTTTTACAGTATAATACACTGCCATTCAAAAGTTTGGGATCAATAATGTTTATTAAAGAAGTTGCTCATCAAGGCTGTATCTATTTAATAAAAATACTGAATATTATTTCACAAAATAATATTGTGAAATATTATTGCAATTTAAAATAAAAGTTTTCTATTTGAATATACTTTGATCACATGATCCTTCAGAAATCATTCTAATATGCTGATTTATTATCAGTGTTGGAAACAGTTGTGTTGCTTAATATTATTTTGGGGATCTGTGATATTTTTCTGGATTCTTTGATAAATAAAATGTTAAAAAGAACAGTGTTTCTTCAAAATAGAAAATATGTGTCACAATATACACTACTATTCAATGTTTAAAAATATATATACTTTCATTCAGCATGAATGTGTTAAATGGATAAAAAGTGATAGTAAAAACTTGTATTTTTTAGAAAAGATTTCTATTTTGAATAAATGCTGTTCTTTTTAACTTTTTATTAAATCAAAGAAAAAGTATCACAAGTTCCAAAAAATATATATATATTAGCACAACAGTTTCAACACTGATAATAAATCAGCATATTAGAATGATTTCTGAAGGATCATGTGACACTGAAGCCTGGAGTAATGATGCTGAAAATTCTGCTTTGCTTCACGGGAATAAATTATATTTTAAAGTATATTAAAATAGGAAACCAATATTAGAAATTGCAATAATGTTTCACAATATTACTGTTTTTTTCTGTATTTTTGATCAAATAAATACATCCTTGATGAGCATAAGAGACTCTATTAAAAAACAAGGTCAATTATTTATTAGGTTTATAATATGGGCCTAACATAATATAATATCAAAACAAACTGAAGCATTTAAACTGATAGAATAGAATAGAATAAAATAGAGAACAAACTGAAGCATTTGAACTGAGATCTGTAAGTTAAATATTTAAAAAATCGTGAACGTGAATTCTTCTATAGCTATCTAAACATCCCTATGAAGTGCAGTTTGCACAATACACCTGTGTGTGGCTGTAAATGTCTCTTAGTTTTGTAACCGTTCTGTGCCCATCATCCACTATTTCCAGCACTTAATCAAGACACTCTTCTTTAATACATTCTCGATTTGAGCTATTTCGTCCGCAACCATTAAAATATTCGGTTTCTACAGCGACTCATTTGGCGCACATCATTCTCTTTCTATGAACCCTGTAAACCGCATTCACCGGTTCTAACTCTATAACGATATCAACTCTATTGCGGTTTTCCCAAGCATTGCAATTCATTCGCTTTCGCAAATGGCTTTCCCAACTCATTTATGCATGTGCGCGGCACATTATTTCTTCTGTGAGGCCGCGGTGGAAGAAGTGCGCGGACATGACATGTAAAAAATGTATTATGATATAAAAGAAATCAATAATTTAGTGATTGAACAATTGTGAGCTTAAAGGGGACTTTTAAAGTTTGTTTAAGTTTCAGAAAGTTTTTTTTCCAAGTATGGCCCTGTATGACGTCATTAAGGGCGGATTTGTTTTGTATGAGCACTTCTTCCAGAAGAGCGGCACACAGATCAACCAGAGAGAGAGCAAGAGCAGCCCATCAACATGCTTCATTTGGGTTACGGAAGTCGTCGGGAACCCGATTTTTAAATTTATTTTTTGTTCCTGTTTTATGTTGATTTCACAGCCTGCAGACTATTAGTAGGCAAAAGCTTTGTGTGCTTGTGACTCTTTGGCTCCGCCCACGGCACGCCTCCAGGAGCTCTACTGTTTTCGGAGAGAAGCCGTAAAGCTGTATATTTCTTTTATAAATCTGATAAAAAATAAAGACTCTTCGGAGATATAAAGGATGCATTTAGGTACTCAAGATTAATATGAGATTGGCAGAAACCGGGTGTGTGTTATGACCGCTTTAATATTTTATCCAATATAATACATATATGATGGGACATGAAGATGTATTGTATAGTAGTAATGACCCATCTAGTAAATGTTAGCAAGCTAAACCTATTATAGACCCAAAATGGTAAATAGCTACTAAAAATATGAAAAGTACAACACATAAATAACATTTTAAGTTACTTCCCTTTCTAGACAAGGAAAGTAGTAACTGATGTCATTAATACACTAGCCTGATTTTAGTTTTAATTGTCAGAATCTATACAAATAACACATTTTTTAAAAACCACAAACATTTGCAATAAAGACCAGAATGAAGCCAGAAGTGTCGAACGCCAGATTTGGCCCAGCATCTGGGAAGCCAAGCATAAGAAAACGAATGTAAATTTGTTAACCGACAGTAAGAATTTTTAACCGATTCATCTCCTACTTTCGTTTGCTGCAAGTTTAAAAAAAAACACGCTAAATATATAGTTTACGTTTTTGAGAGGAAAATAAAACAGATAAGTCACTCATAAGTCACATTTTATTACATTCAGAAATAATACCGTTAGGCCTAAAGTGTAATGTTACAATTAACCAACAATATAAACATGGTAACACTTTACTTGAAGGGGTGTGCATAAGACTGACATGACACCTTCATAATCATGACATGACACATATCATGAATATGAAGGAGGTTTTATGCATGTTTATGACAACTGTCATTAAGTGTCATTCGCTCAGTTATGTCATTTTTAATGCAAAGATGACATTATTTGACCTAACCCTAACCTAACCCTACCCGTCCCCTTCCCCCTAACCATAGCCCATAACAAAGACATCTCAAACAATGTAATCTTTGCATTAAAAATTACATAACTGAGCAAATGACACTTAATGACAGTTGTCATAAACATATATAAAAAACCTTCATATTCATGACATGTGTCATGTCTTGATTATGTAGGTGTCATGTCATGATTATGAAGGTGTCATGTCAGTCTTATGCACACCCCTTCAAGTAAAGTGTAACCATAAACACTATAGTCTATTTTAGTTCCCCTCACTCCACAACAAATCCTTTAAACTTAACCGTATTCACAACAGAACAAGAATTAAAAATATATAATTTATTCATTTCTAATGAATAAATATAATTGCAGTATATAATATAATAATATAGGCCTAGCTATAGGGTGCAATCCATGCTGTTGTTTCCATCCGAGTATCTCCAATATGGCCGCGGATCCGGGTAACTGACCAAACTGACCAAGTGCAAACGATCTATAAACACGCCAAACTAATTCATTTAAAGCTAAACTGAAAGTAAAGTTGGGCTCACGTAGCCTACCTTTATTTGTCACAAATCCAAATATTTCCATATTCGCAATATATTTGAAGCGAAACTATTATTTATTAGGTAAACTAGGATTTGTACTTCATGCGCGTCCCAATATTGACGGAAAAAATCATAATGAGCATACATTTGCCACAGTGGACCAGTGCTCATGCTTTTATAACTTTTTATATGTTTGGGTGACTGTATTTTATTTTGATAACGAACAGGCTGCGCTGTTTGCAATGAATATATAGTGTGCGCGTGAGGAGCTGGCACGATCAAACAGCTGAAACAAAATATTTCGTCATTTTTGGTCATACAATGAAGGCATAATTCGAAAGTGTTAGCAGTTTGAAGATTCAAGAATATTAGCAAAGATTATTCGAATTCTTTATAAAGCGAACACTGTTCTGTTCTTATTTCGCTTTGGAACCTGAATGAAAAAAAAAAAGTTTTGCTAAGAACGAACCGAAATTTTGTTTAGCTTTTAATCCATGTATTTGTCAGCCTACACCCACCTACTCCCCATCTCGTATTTCTGAGTGGGAGATCTTCCCAGGGCAGTAGCCTGCCTCACAGACTTAAATCAGGGCACCCACTACCGAGATGGCACCAAAGGTGAGGGGGCACAGTGACCGAGGTGGCAGGGCTGGGCCCCCTGAGGCCCCCTCATGGCACCGACGCTGCACAAATTATAGTATGCTGAAATTAGTAACCCAAAGGTTCCAGGATGTTCTACTTTTTCCATGCACACTTTAATGGCAAATAATATAGCACACAACCTCTTGCTCTTTGGAGAGGGAATCGATTCAGTAATCCAATATGAATATGGATTCAGAAATTCCAATATGGTAGGAAGAATCGGTGAGTTGCTTAAACAGGTCCGCAGTAAGCATGAAATTAAATTTAATGTGGATTCCAGTAATAGCTATGCAAAAAATGTTTTTGCAATGTGATAGTGTACAGTATGACAAAACTAGCCTACTCTTCTGCAACACATCCAAATAAATAAATAAAAATAAAAGAGCACATATTTTTAGAGCTTAGTATAGTAGGCAGACTGGGATGCTGCACTAATGTTTGTAAGCTACCTTTGTTTACAAAACCTTGTTTCGAATACTAGCAAATTAAGTACTCTCTAAGTAACTCTCAAACCTCTTCAAGAATTTGATTTAATATAGTAATGATTAATCTATTTGTGTTTTAAATAAACAATGACACTTGATACGTCAATGCTGTCAGTAAGCCTGTAGTTTCATGTGACTCTTACTTGTCACTCCAGGCACCGTTCCACTCGCCTTTTCCCCATGGATTCAACACTCTCACCAGCCTTACTGGTTCTCCTTGGCATGCAACCTGTCAAATGCACATACTTTCAGTATGAAAGTCTATAAACCCTTAATGTAGGCTCATTACATTTCTGTAGAATGTCACAATAAATACTGTTAAGTCAAGTCACCATTATTTATATAGGGCTTTATACAATACAGATGGTGTCAAAGCAGAAAAAAATGTTTCAATAATGAAAACAAAATTAAATTCTGCTGAAATGCAGCTCTAAAAAGATGTAAACAGTCCATTTTTCAGAGGCTGAATCCTTTGAAGGACAAGGACTTCAAAGGTCACCCCTGAATGAAGGTATGACCAAGCCTTGTTTAAACTGGACAGTCTAGCCAACTGAGGATTAATCTTTTCACCTAGCAACTGTGACAGCTGCCATTGACGAGCGACAGTAACATTTGTACTGGACATTTTTGAAAGTTATATTTTACTATCTGAAAACAATACAGGGTTCACAGCTTGTCTAAATATGCTCACCTTGGTCCATTCTGTACATAATATAGAGTATAAACTCTAAACTCTATGCGAAAGACGCATTTCAAGGCCACATTTGAAGGAGCCTGCACTGATGCAGTCAGTCTTAGAATGCAGGCTTCGAAAAGTGCAGCCTCTGAATTGGGACACAGCTCACATCTTTTCTCGAGGAGAAGGAGGGAGGTGATCGCCAGTCACAAGAGTGTGCTCCAGAACTTGAGCCTGATATTTCCTGTTGAATAGCACCTTTTGTTCATTTGTTTCTGGCATCCACCAGAAACATTACCAAGCCCTCATTGAGCTGTGCACAAAGCAGAAGGAAAGATTGTGTATAGTTCTCCCTGCTCATGAGGAGAAGCTGAATAAACCAGGAGGGGAGTCGTCCCCATTTCACATATGATCATGTTGAAGATAGGGCCTCAGGATGATGGAGAGACCTTCCTCAAGCAGACTCTGATCATGCTTCTGTCTGGGGAAGCCCAACTGGTGGACCAACAATTGCTGGTGGGGATCCTCCTGGCATATGATGACTTCAAAAGAGCTATCCTGTAATGGGTGGGCCCCTTGCAGCCCAGAACAACACTGACAGAAGTACCGATCCCTAGCCTTCATAGAAAGCGGCCACCCATTTGCCTACACTCAATGGCTCCAGGATGCCTGGACTTTCGCTGACAGAGTCACGCAACGTGGTGGCAATAATTGACCTGGTGGTGCTGGAATGATTTACCCCACAACTTTCAGAACAAATGGCGGAAGGGGTCCAGTCTCATCACTCGACGTTACTAGAGCAGGCAGTTCAGCTGGTTGAGGACCATTTGAATGAATTGACTGTATGAATCTTTGAATTGTTTGGAATTAAGTTGATTCATACAAGCATTCACCTTCCCCAAATTGATGGGTTGGTTGAACAAATTAATCAGACATGAATATATGATTTGTAAGTTCAAGAGGAAGTTAGAACTTGGGATGTGGCTTGAGCTCGCTATTCACAGGTTCTTCAAGCTTCCACTGGGTTTTACCCATTCAAGCTGCTCTATGGATGTTGACTGTGTTGTGTGCTTGACATCCTTAAAGAGAATTGGGTGGAGGGACTTTCAAGAACAAAATTCAATAATTGCTGGACGTGAGAGCAAAGCTCCATACCCTGGCATGACTAAAACAGGAGAATCCGCTCCAGACCCAGGAACATCAAAAGCCGGCTGTATAACAGGGGAACTCAGCTATGGGAATTTGCACCGGGAGACAAAGTATTTGTATTTCTCCCCACACTGAGCTCTTAATTACATGACATTTAATTCTGTGCAGACTTACCTCGAAAACCTCTGTCACTGTATATGCATGGCCTTGAACGATACCATTGGGTAATACTGTGTTTGCAGATGTGTCCTGATATATGAAAAATATATATATATATATATAGATAAAAAATAATATTTCAGTAATGACACAGAGATAAATATGGTTTTACGTATAACCAGTGCCCTGCATTGTTCCTTACTGTTGTTTATATTTAATTCATATGTCACAATAATGAAAGCTTCAGTCTGAGGACACTGGAACTGCTCACCCCTTGAGAAGTGCTGCAACCCATCAGGGCCTTTGCTTTGGCTGCACGATCCATCAGGCTCCACAAATCAGTGGAAGTTTTTTTCAGTTTGAAGTACACATGGACACCACCGGTGAAGTCCAACAGAGCCTCAGATACACTACCAGCATGCATGTCAGCATAGGAGCCGCACACCCTGTAAAAGGCATTGCAAACATGCTTATAATGTTGGATTCTTAGGGATTCAATTCTAATGTGATACACACGAAACATATAATAAGGGTCATAAACTCTTATGGTAAAAGCATATTTTTATGTTCAATGGAAATTAAAATATTTTTTCCACAACATACTGGCACCTACTTGGCATACGCTTTCTCCAGTAAGGCAGGCCAAAACTCATTAGATGTTTTTGAATGAACAAAAATGAGCTTTCCATTAATTGTTGGCAGTTTGTCATCAATGACAACTTCAATCCATTTGCCAAACCTCCAGAACTAAGAATATACAGAACATAAGGCTTAATGACTGATACGTGATTTAAAACAAAAATGTATTCAAATTATGTTGAAAAAGACCAAATTACTCTGAATTGAAATATCCCTGCATAATATTTGCCAAATGACTGGTCAGCTGGCATGACCTGGTCCATGATGTCCTTCTGAAATGTTAAAGCCCCAACTGAAGCAAGAAACCAGCAGTTTCCTGAGGTAAAGGCACAAATATTAAAGAAATAGATATTTCAATGAGTTCATAAGTATTTTTGGTGTATATACAGTGACATTATTTATTGGGTTGGTATCATTTAAAAGCCAGAGCCTACTAAATAAATACATAATTAAACATACCTAAATAAGACCCTTGGGAATAGTCAAACCTGGACACCTCCTTTACAATGAGCTGAGGATCTGCCACTATGTTCTAAAGAGAGAAAATAAATAAATTATGCAATAATATTCAGCCTAGGGATTTATGAATACCAGAAGACGACATTTTCTCATAGAATGTACTTTGGGTCTGGTTTCATGACACTTGAGATGTCTTGCCACAATAGTGAACCTGTTCTGACAAGCCCAAAGAAACATTTTGCAACACTTGATGGCAGGTTATTTTCAACAAGTTCGTTTGAATTCCTTCAAGCAATAATGCCTGTGTACTTTGAACTCTTTTTGAAAGTTACTGAAAGTCTGAAGATAGAAAGTCAATACAGGTAACTTACTGATGGCCTCAACCACTTGATTTGGTCCAGATCCAGTTTAAGTTTCTTCTTTGGGTCAATGGAGCTGCTGTCTGGAAGGAACTTGTCATCAACAAATCTCTTTTTATTGGTGATACAGCTCTTCCGCAGCTCCTGGTAGTCCTGATCCAAGAATTTCACAGGGATGTCGAGAGTGCCTGTTTTGTCTTTTGCGGTGGATTCATTCCTGAGATTTTGGTGATTCAAACGAGGTGGAGGCATTTTTTTTCTTCAGTTGCAAAAGTCTGTTTCTAATGATAAACTACAACGAAAAACAGATAAAGGTGTCACGTCTGGCGAGATGACACTTATAATTCTCACTTATAATTAGAAGTTAAACTCAATTCTAAAGATATAAATGATATACTTTACCTTCCCAGATACAATGACAACTCCGGGAGTTCACCTAAATGAGCAGTCTTCTCTTTCGACTTATTCTCTTTGTACTGCCCTAGGCTCTGGTATTCTGTTCTGACCGAATGCTGTTTTTAGAAAAGGGTGCAGTGTTATGTGTAAAAGGTTTTTCCTCCCACCTGTAAATTGTGTAACAGTAATTTCCACCAAATATAGCCCCAAGTTGGAACATAGAATGTTGGTAAACCAGTAAATACTGTTTATATAATTAAGATTTAATGAAGAACCTGCATCTAACTAATCCTTAAAAAAAGTTAAATTTACAGTATATGAGATCATGAAATTAGAAGCTCAAACGATTGATCTCTTCACAGTCCTCTGTCACGTTCCCACATAACACCACTTAATTCAGTCCATGCATTATTTTAAATCAATGTCATATTTGAGTAGAAGGGGGGATACCAGGTAAGATCAGGTGGTCCGAAGTAGAATCAGTTGAAGAATACAGAATCTGTTCAGCATTATTATTAGCATTTGGACAAGTTCCTGATATTGACTCCACTATCATTTTGGCACAGCAAAACACAGCTAAAAAATGCTAAGTCCTATTAGCATTTTTATCCCAAAACTATCCCAAATATATATACAGTATATATATACAAACCCAATTCCAAAAAAAGTTGGGACACTGTACAAATTGTGAGTAAAAAAGGAATGGAATAATTTACAAATCTCATAAACTTATATTTTATTCACAATAGAATATAGATAACATATCAAATGTTGAAAGTGAGACATTTTGAAATGTCATGCCAAATATTGGCTCATTTTGGATTTCATGAGAGCTACACATTCCAAAAGGAATCGGGTTTGTACACTACTGTGCAGAAGTCTTAGGCCATTTGTATTTTCACCAACAAAAAATGGTTTTAAGTCTTATTTCTATCTTTTGCTGTAGTGTGTCAGTATAAATATCAGTTTACATTTCTTTTGTCATTAATTGGAATAATGCAGTGATAATGCCTTTTTGTGTGCACAAGGAGTCTGACAACAGCCAGTGCTCCACAGAGATCTGGTGATCTCACCATCATCCAGTTCGTTTGGGATTACATGAAGAAACAGAAACAGACTAAATCCAGAAGAACTGTCAACGTCTCCAAGATGCTTGAAGAAGCCTACCTGCAAATCTACCCGAAAAACTATGCGCAAGTGCACCTGGCAAAAGCCATTTTAAACACAAAGGTTGGTCACACCAAATGTTGATTTGATTTAGTTAATAGAAGTTAACTGATAAAATCTATTTGACATTTTTGAAAGCACCCTCACTTTACAGTATTTTTACAGTTAAGTGCTTAACTTTTCACAGTACTGTGGCTTTGCAGGTAGGTATCTTCAAGCATCTTGGAGACGTTTACACTTCTTCTGGATTTAGTCTGGCTTTGTTTTTCCTGTTTTTTCATGTAATTCCAGACAGACTGGTTGATGGTGAGATCATCAGATCTCTGTGTGGATCACTGGCTGTTGTCAGACTCCTTGTGCTAACAAAAACCTAATTGGATTACTACAATGGCAAAAGAAATGTTTGGAAATGTAAACTGATATTTCCTACTGTCACACTACAGCGAAAAGATTTCTTTACTAATACTAATGGCCTAAGACTTTTGCACAGTACTGTACTTTAACTGTATACTTTTCACAATAAAATAAATTCCTAAACTGTTTATTTTAAAGCCATAATTTGTATTTTATAGATTTAACAAATAAAAATAAAAATGTTTCCAAGTTGGAATCACTGAATTACACAAAACTCAAAGGAGAAATTGTAAAGGACCTAAATGTTTAAATAAAAAAACATTATGAAGAATCTAATAATTAAATAAACAGATGCTTTAAATCTCAACAGCAATTTCTAAATGTATTACTTTTCCCTGAATTTCATAAGAAATTTCAAAGTATGTCTGAGTCCAGATGTAGCTCTTTAGTTACTTAAGTTTTAAGAAATTATGAAAAGATTCTACTAATCATAAACATCTCTACTGTAAACTGCAACCACAACTTTGCCATCCCTAAAGTAATGCATTCAGTGACGCAGAATGACAATGGACAAAACTGATCCTCCTGTAAAAGAGGCTGAAACAACACAAATCACATGCTTACTTTTTGATCATTTTAGAAAGTGTTTATTTACAGATCACACTCAGGTTAACATTCTCTTAATCGGTATGTAAAAAAAAACACATTTGAGATTTATTTTTTTCCAGTTTAACACAGGTGCACACAACCATTCACTTTAACTAGACACTTAAGCTCACATTAAGGCCAACGTCCCAAACCACATAATAAGCACTTTAAAATAGTTCATATTGTTCAGTGTTGAACATCTGACTAACAACAACACAATCCACTGAAACACAAACACATACAACCCAAACAGAAGAGCTCATAAGGCATTCAGTGGACTCTTCGTCGCAGGTGGAGAATGTGAATGTCAGGACTGTTGAACTCAGGGTCTTTTTTCTCAGATGGGATCATCTCTGACTGGAATTCTTGCAGAAGTAGCTGTGAAAGAGTATTACATGAGGGAAAAGACCATAGCAGATTCAGCATGGGGATGCATTTAATTGGGTTTTTACTCATACAACAAATATATAAAATCTACCATTACTTGGAGCAAAAGGACCAACAGGTCAAACACACTCTCATTAACTTGTGCCACTAAATATGACAAAGTGAAGATTTAGGGTGTGTTCACACTTGTCATGTTTGGTTCGATTAAAATGAACTCTGGTGCGATTGCTCTGTTAGTGCGGTTCATTTGTGTAAGTGTGAACGCTGCCATCCGAACCCTGGTGTGCACCAAATAAGCAGACTGAGACCGTTAAAAAGATGGGTCTCGGTCCGCTTCCAAACTAACTCTGGTGCGATTTGAATGAAATATGAACGCATCAAGGACCAAACACTTCTAAACGAACTAAAAACAGGAAGTAATGACAAGATGCGATGCTATGCAACGTGACGCGGAACGAGTGATATATCCAAAATTAAATGAGCAGAGGGCAAATGTGGAGCAACGAGGAGGTAAAGTGCCTTTTATGAGCTCTTCGTGAGTTTGCAGGTGGTAAAAATAAAATCATAAGTTCACACGCAGCATTGAGCACGCTTAGTCTAGCAGACGGCATTAGGGGTGTTCGATTTAAAGCGGCGCTGCGCAGACCGATCGGTGAATGGGTACTTTGATGTCTTACAACGATCGGTCTGCACAGCGCCACTTTAAGTCGAACACACCTTTTGTTTGGGTGTGTTCCATCACGAAATATAAATCATTGAACCTGACCAATCAGGTTGTGAACGTATCACTATGCCTTTAGGTTCGGTATCTTTAGGTTTGCGGTCATAAATGCCAGTGTGAATGCTAAGTGGACCAGGACCAAATGTATTGTTTTCTTTTTTTGGTCTGGACCAAACGAACCGAGAGAACCAAGAGAAAGTGTGAATGCACCCTTAGAGTTTTACAGTTTGATTCTCTTACCTCAAAGAATCTCTTCTCTATCTCGGGATTGACACCAACAGTGCGTTGCTCAAAGCAACAGATGATACACGTCTCTGGTCCAGCCAAGAGTTTCAGAGTCTCTACTAGTGGTTCCACTGACTGTGGAATATTAAATATTAAATAATATTACTGACTGAGGCTATTAAACCTAGTACTGTTAACTATTCTCTACTGCAGAGCTAACTATTGCTGTATTGGTAACAAAGGTTTTAGATGTAAGAAAAGTAAATAAAGTATTGTGTAATATTCATTGGTACAGTACCTGCTCATAGTAGATACAATCCGCCATCAGAATATAATGAGGATGAGGTAGAAATTCTCTGACATTTCCTCCCCTTTTAAAAGGAAAGGTTTTCAGAAGTTGTCATTATTTCATTCATTTTAATGAAATACAATCTTTTATTGTACGGAGACATTTTTATTTTGGGTTCCACAGTAGACAGCTAGTCATACATATTAGGAAAACATAAAGATGAGTAAATGATGACAGAATTTTCATTTGTGGATGAACTATGGTCATGTGATCATGGTAGCTATCATGTGGTGGCACCCCAGGGAATTTGTAAAAAAAAAAAAAAAAAATTATAT